>NC_091286.1:27478228-27778228 GCF_032444005.1 Ranitomeya imitator | reverse complement strand
CTGTATGAAGTCTGCAATCTCTATGGCTAGTACAGCCCCACAGAGCTCGAGTCTGGGTATGGTGTGCTCGGGTTTAGGAGCCAGTTTAGCCTTTCCAAACAGAAATCCAACATGGGCTTCATTATTAGAGTCTACAACCTTCAAGTAAGCGACAGCGGCAATAGCTTCAGTGGAGGCATCAGCGAATACATGAATCTCCTTCCTTTGACTTGTAGTTAGGGATGCTGGAGTGTAACAACGTGGTATGTGGATCTTATCCAAGGCGCAAAGAGATTCTCTCCATGACCTCCACTTTAGTTGTTTGTCTGCAGGGAGTGGTATATCCCAGTCCTTAATGTACTCTGAGAGTTGTCTCAGCAGGAGCTTGCCTTGTATAGTCAGGGGTGCGACAAACCCAAGTGGATCATATAGACTGTTCACCACTGACAGAACCCCACGCTTAGTAAATGGTTTTTCTGCACCACTAACCTGAAAGCTGAAGGAGTCATTTAGCAAGTTCCACCTCAGGCCTAGACTTCTCTGTACTGGTGGATTGTCTGAGCCTAGGTTCAAGTCCCTAAATTCTGCGGCATGATCATTAGGGTGAAAGGCCTTCATGACAACAGCACTATTGGAGGCAATTTTATGCAATCTTAAATGAGCTTTAGAAAGCATACCTTGTGTCCGTTTGAGCAGATCTGTGGCTTCTTCCGCCGTGGGCAGGGATTTAAGACCGTCGTCCACGTAGAAGTCCTTTTCAACGAACTGTTGGGCATCCTTCCCGAACTCTGCTGCACCATCGGAGGCGGTCCTACGTAGGCCGTAGGTAGCGACTGCAGGAGAAGGACTGTTTCCGAAAACGTGCACCTTCATGCGGTATTCGATCATTTCCTTGTTGGTGTCGTTGTCTCGGTGCCATAGAAAACGGAGATAATTTCTGTGATCTTGTTGCACGATGAAACAATATAGTAACATAGTAACATAGTTAGTAAGGCCGAAAAAAGACATTTGTCCATCCAGTTCAGCCTATATTCCATCATAATAAATACCCAGATCTACGTCCTTCTACAGAACCTAATAATTGTATGATACAATATTGTTCTGCTCCAGGAAGACATCCAGGCCTCTCTTGAACCCCTCGACTGAGTTCGCCATCACCACCTCCTCAGGCAAGCAATTCCAGATTCTCACTGCCCTAACAGTAAAGAATCCTCTTCTATGTTGGTGGAAAAACCTTCTCTCCTCCAGACGCAAAGAATGCCCCCTTGTGCCCGTCACCTTCCTTGGTATAAACAGATCCTCAGCGAGATATTTGTATTGTCCCCTTATATACTTATACATGGTTATTAGATCGCCCCTCAGTCGTCTTTTTTCTAGACTAAATAATCCTAATTTCGCTAATCTATCTGGGTATTGTAGTTCTCCCATCCCCTTTATTAATTTTGTTGCCCTCCTTTGTACTCTCTCTAGTTCCATTATATCCTTCCTGAGCACCGGTGCCCAAAACTGGACACAGTACTCCATGTGCGGTCTAACTAGGGATTTGTACAGAGGCAGTATAATGCTCTCATCATGTGTATCCAGACCTCTTTTAATGCACCCCATGATCCTGTTTGCCTTGGCAGCTGCTGCCTGGCACTGGCTGCTCCAGGTAAGTTTATCATTAACTAGGATCCCCAAGTCCTTCTCCCTGTCAGATTTACCCAGTGGTTTCCAGTTCAGTGTGTAATGGTGATATTGATTCCCTCTTCCCATGTGTATAACCTTACATTTATCATTGTTAAACCTCATCTGCCACCTTTCAGCCCAAGTTTCCAACTTATCCAGATCCATCTGTAGCAGAATACTATCTTCTCTTGTATTAACTGCTTTACATAGTTTTGTATCATCTGCAAATATCGATATTTTACTGTGTAAACCTTCTACCAGATCATTAATGAATATGTTGAAGAGAACAGGTCCCAATACTGACCCCTGCGGTACCCCACTGGTCACAGCGACCCAGTTAGAGACTATACCATTTATAACCACCCTCTGCTTTCTATCACTAAGCCAGTTACTAACCCATTTACACACATTTTCCCCCAGACCAAGCATTCTCATTTTGTGTACCAACCTCTTGTGCGGCACGGTATCAAATGCTTTGGAAAAATCGAGATATACCACGTCCAATGACTCACCGTGGTCCAGCCTATAGCTTACCTCTTCATAAAAACTGATTAGATTGGTTTGACAGGAGCGATTTGTTCGATGTCGGCGGTAATGGCGACCGGTTCCTTTCTGAATCTCATGAGCACTCCAACCAGGTTGTTAGTCAGGTTCGGACCAGTGAGGAGAACGTCATTCAGAGATACGCCGTCATGTTTGGCGCTTGAATCGAACACCACCCTGATTTGTTTCGGCTTTCTTGGATGATACACTCCAAAGGAAGGTAGATACCAGCATTCTTCATCAGCTTGCAATGGTGGAGCTGGCTCTGCGTGATCATTGCGAAATATCTTGTCCATAAAAGCTATGAAATGTTCTTTCATTTCAGGCTTGTTCCTTAATGTTCTCTGCAGTGAGATGAATCTAGATAAGGCCTGTTCTCTGTTGTTAGGAAGCCTGGTCCTTGAAGCCTTGAAGGGTAAGGGAGCAACCCAGCGGTCCGATTCATTTTTGAAGAATCCACTGTCCATAATTTTAAGAAACTCCTTGTCTTCTATGGATAAGGCGACTTTGTTGTCATCTTTTGTTGTGTGAAACACTGTTCTCCCTAAGTCATCAGCGTAGGGAGTGGGAATGATGTCAGGCTCCTGGATGCAATCAGAGAACCTCTCTTTCACTTCGTAGTGATGAAGGCATGGCTTAAAGTGAGTTGCTCGACCATTTTGGAGCACATACGTTTTACAGGCGTTGACTTCGGATGCCTTGTGACTCCTATCCAGACATACATCGCCCACGATTACCCAGCCTAGGTCGAGTCTTTGGGCGTATGGAGCATCATCTGGGCCATTGCATTGTTGGCGTACCTTGTGGACCTTCAGAATGTCCCTTCCGAGTAGGATTAGAATATCAGCATTCATGTCCAGAGGAGGAATTTCATTAGTCAGGTGCCTCAAGTGGCGATGATGAAGTGCAGCTTCCGGAGTGGGAATCTCCTCCCTGTTATCAGGTATCTGGTCACATTCAATTAGGGTTGGCAAAGGTATATGCACGTTTCCCTTGATTGAAGAGACTATGTACCCAGAGGCTCTCCTGCCAGAAGTCTCAATACGACCAGAGCAGGTGTTGAGGGTGTATGGAGTCGTTTGTCCCTTTATGTTGAAGATCTCAAAGAATTTGGGCCTTGCTAGAGATCGGTTACTTTGCTCATCTATTATGGCATACATTTTGGAGGCCTTGTCGGGTTGTCCTTCTGGATAGACCTTAATCAGACATACCTTGGCACAGCATTTAGGATCAGTCCCTTCTCCACATACCTCAGTACATGAGGAAACAGCGGTTGCAGTTGGGTCAGGGACCTGTAGCTCCCCGCCATGCTTTTGAGCAGGGTTAGATGCTGCAGAAGGTTGTGAGTTGTATGGAGCTGGCGTGGGATGCATGGCTGTGACGTGTTTATCACTGCTGCATTCAGTGCACTTAATGGCGGCCTTACAGTCCTTAGCGAGGTGGTCTGAGGAGGTGCAACACTTATAACATATCCCAAGCTCCTTGAGGGTATCTTTACGCTCCTGCAAATTCCTTGCTCTGAATCCACGGCATTCTTTAAGTGGGTGAGGCCTTTTGTGGATAGGGCACATACGGTTATTGTCCATGACTTTAGGAGCAACATTATTTGTCTTAGTGAAGGCAGGTGTAGTAAGTGGAACGTCAGTCTTTCTCACAGATACTGTGTTCCTTGAATCTCTACGTTTGGCAATGTTATCATACCTTGTAGATGATGATGATGCTGGTGGAGTAGGCTCAGTGAAGTCAAAGCTGGGATCATTCTTCTTCCGAGCTTGGTCACTGATGAACCTGGAAAAATATGAAAAGGGGGGAAAGGACACATCATGCTGCCTTTTATACCGTGAGCCGTGGTCTGCCCATTTATCCTGCATGCCGTGTGGCAACTTGGACACTATTGGATTAACGCCGTGAGCAGTGTCTAGGTAGCTCAGTCCTGAGAGACGTGGGTCTAATTTTGCCAATTCTATTTCCTTTAGCAGGTCGCTTGAAGTTTTCTATTGTCCTTGTTAGTTATCTTTGGGAAGGTTTGCAGTCTTTTAAATAAGGCACATTCTATAGCTTCTGAGCTGCCATAGGTTTGTTCCAGTCTCTCCCAGGCTGCAATAAGACCTGCATCTGAATAGTCCACATGAACTGCCCTTATTGTCTTTATGCGCTCTGCTGATTCAGGGCCTAACCAGTTAACAAGCAAATCCAGTTGTTCCTTGCCGGTGAGATTAAGGTCCTGGATCACTGCTTGAAAGGTGGATTTCCAGGCTCTATAATTCTCAGCACGATCATCAAACTTTGAGAGACTAATGTTTATTAACTCCCGGCGAATCATGTATCTGGCGAAGTCAGACATATCCGATCTCCCGGTCATTGTTGCAGGATGAACTTGTGGTATCCGTAGGGAATGTAAGTTCTCTGGCTTATATGACTGCGATAAATCAGGATGAAATGATGCGGCATAAGGGTTAAACTGCGGTTTAGTCTCTATAGGTTCTGCTGGCTGTGGCCTAAATTGTGAGTTAGTGCTGGAAGTTACCTTGTCGGCAGTAGGTGGCGACATTTCTTGACTTGCGGGCGCATCCGTGTTAGAAACTGGAGGTGCTGCTGGTGCAGATGTTACATGTCTTAGCACGTAGTCAGAGGTGCGATCAGCTGAGTCCTCCATTTCTTCTGGAATAAGACAGTCCGGATTATCATCTTGTCCCAGTGCTTGTTCAAGGACCTTCAGTTTAGCAAGGGCTGTTGCTTCTTCCCTTTCTGCTTGGAGTATTTTTAATTTCCTTTGAGCTTCCATCTCATTTCTTTGAGCTTCCACTTCCACTTCAGCCTCCCTTTTAGCAAAGGAGCTTTTTACTCTAGCTTCCTCTGCAGCTGCACGGATCTCCAGTAGCTTGTCGGACAATGTTGACTTCCTGGAGTGAGATGATCTGGAAGACCAAGCTGTGATTTTGGTCGATGTTGTGCGATGTGACCTAACCTCTTGGAGGTGAGCGATGCAGAGTTCTGCTTTATCCTGGGCATCTCTTACTAATGAGGTCTTTTCTTGGAGAAGAGTTTCCCTTTCAGTTACTTCTGCTGGGGCATCTTCCATGTCACAGTTACTCAGAAATGTGATGTACTTTGCAGACAGTCTCTGGTAGCGATCATAGGCGGCAGATAAACTCTTCAATGTGGCGGTTAAACCTGCAGCGTCACTGTGATAGCGTGGAAGAGCTGCTAAATAGTGATCAACTCTGCCCCATAAATGTTCTAGGTTATCATGGAACTCGTCTCTAGTAGTCTCAAAGTTCTCTCTGGCCTTTTGTGTCGGCTTGGTTACACGTTTGGGTCGTACGTCCTGCTCTGCAGTAAGTGTGGACTCTGCTCCTGCAGCATCTATGGTGTCGGGAACCTGATGTGCTTCACTTGCAGATGGGTCCACGGTGCCCTTTGTGGACATGTTTTAGATAAGATGGCGGACGGTTAAGACTTGCTAGCAGACAATGCATATGCACACAGACACTGTAGACTTAGGTCTCTTGTTACTATTCTGCCACCGATATACGTGGATGAGATGTGTCTGAGGGATGTGATCACAAATCGCAATATAAGCAATGGCAGGTAGCGTTACTCGCCAACCCGTGCCACCAGTCTCTATCAGCCGCACGTGGTGATCCGGAAGGATGATGCAGTGATACATTCAACAGGTTTATTTACAGTACCTTGGTGAGAGTGAGAACTGTAGGTTAGAGCTGTTACAGAATCACCAGATAGAGATAATAGAAGCTTCAGGTTAGAGGTAACAAGAGAATCCTTTCTCCAGCTCTGCAGCACATGTGGGATCCAAGATGGCACGGAGCACAAAACAGGAAGAGAAGGAAAAAGATAGGAGGAGCTAAAGACAGAAAGGTGTTGTGGGAGAATTCCATAACAAATATTACAGTGATATAGCAAACGGCCAGTAGATGGCAGCAAAGTATAACAAATGATAGAACCAGGCTTATTAGCACTACATAATGTCCATGTATGGCTGAAAGTCTATCATAATAAACTGAGCAGCACACTAGGCATAGCACAATATATCAGAGAAGCCCTCAACCCTACAGGATAGGGGAGTAGAGTGGTAGCGGGCGTCCACAGACATTGCACCCAATTCTGAGAATTGATGGGGGATATCTGGTGAATAAATGATAACTTGCTAAAATGGGGCAATGCCTTTTCTCAAAAACTTAACCTATCACATAAGACACCATGACATTGGAGGACATTAAAGTGAGCCTGCACCCTGGATCTGAGAAGTGACTGTACATCTGCCATGTGTAGTCACCCTCCTTGGTGCTGGTTTCCACCTGCTGAGCTTTACATGGACACTGGAGCTCCATTCATCCTGCATCCATGATGTTTGCTGCAGTGGGATAGGAGGCAGTGGTCATTTTGAACTTCGATTCCCCTCCCTTTACTGTGCTGTTGAAGCAGGGTTCAAAAAATCATCAACCTTTGGGGGACACAATTTTTTTTTTTTTTACTTAAATGCATGTATTTGGGGCTAAATTTCATTTTGGCAATTTGGTTTCATTAACAATTGTGCACAGTTTGGCTTTTATGGGTTCTTTGTTTCCTGGCTTATTCAATTTTGACGTGGTCTGTGGCCATGAGTGAGCTGAGAGGAGTTTCTCACGTCAGAAGTCAGAAGTTTCTCACGTCAAAATGAGCGTACTGACTGATTCTCAGTTAACTCATTCTGCAGCCAGCAATAGACAAAGGTTATAGAAGTTAAACATTGCAACACTTTTAATAAAATGCAAATACAAAAAAATGATTTTGAGCTAAAATACATGCATATAAATAAAAAAAAATGTTCTCGAAGGTGTATAAACCTCTTAATACTACAGTCCCCCATGGTCAAAAGACCAAAATGACGGTCTCAGCGAAGGTGACAAACAGAGATCAGCAGGTTGTGTGAATATAGTCCCCAAAACTTTTGTTCAGAGTGCCCCCTTTAGAAAAGAAAATCCTACATTAAACAAGAAGATACAGAAACACAAAGTTATACAAATAAACATTTTATTTCATTTGTTCACTTTTTTCATATAAATGTCCAAAAAGTACACAGCCAGAACCAGAACACACAAAATAAAGAACACGGTGTCACACATGTACAACAGAAATTACATAACAGGTATAGTATTTTTTTTATTATTATTATTTTTTTTTGGGGGGGAGGGTGTGGGTTTGCCTTTATAAAATATTTTTTCTTTCGTGTAATAGTCATTATTTTTTGTTGTTGTTTTACTGGATTCGCATAACTTTTTTTTTTTTTAAATATAATAAACATTTTGCCAGGTGGAAACCATCAACAAGTAGGTTGTATTCTCAGATCGTATTACGGTCTTATTTTATTCCAGTTTTGTCGTTTGCTCTTGTTTTATTAATATGGGGACATTGTAATAAAAAAAAAAATCAAGATCCAAAAGGTCTCAGGGTAGGTGAAATGAAGTGCTTATCCTTAGGTTTGGCCATCGATATCAGATCGGTGACTTCCGATACTGCGCCTCCTGTTTGTTTATTGGGCCGAGCTCCATATATTTCGCAGTGACCATCTCTGGCGCTACAGCTTCTCTTTAGCACCGACGTCAAGTGAATGGGATTGAGCTGCAATACCAAGTATAGCCACTAGAAAATGCATAAAACTACGCTAAACGGTGGGGATGATGGGCGTTAGATACCTACTGATTTGATATCAAAGTCTTGGAAGCTCCTTTAAGAAGACATCGGGAGACAGAAGTTATTCAGAGCTGGACACCTTTATAATTATATCAGTGTAGACCTTAAAGGGGTTGTCCATGTTTTTGGATTCTCCAGTAACTGCGGCAAGATGGGGCGATTTGCATACTTCCGGTCACATTCCGACTAGACGCACGCGGCCTCGTTCAACACGCTTGAAATGAGTGAGGCCGCGCACGTCTAGTCGGAAGGTATCCAGGTGTACGCATATCACATACTTGCAGTCACATAAGCCCCTGGAGAATGCTGACAGCGCGCATTATGAAGATTCACAAGTCTGCAGTCACAAGAAGCGACTGCGTTATGCTTATTGCTGGACTTAAAGGGGTGGACTGCAGACTTTTGTGCTAAACTTGGACAACCCCTTTAACATCTCAGTATAGAAGTCTGCCTGTTCATGACGTGAACTCTCTTCCATCCAAGATATGGTTTGGCACCATGCATAAGGGGGTAGGAGCAGTCACTGCGTTATGCTTATTGCTGGACTTAAAGGGGTGGTCCATGATTTACAGAAGGCTGAGCTGAAATATCAGACACAAGTCTTTGACATGAATGGCACCGTTTCTGATTTTCCAAGATCATACATCCCCTTTAACTATAGTAGACCCCCCCAAAAAAAAAAAAAAAAAAATGTGGCTTACTTCATCAAAACTGTTTAACAGTAAAACTGTTTGTTGCCCATAGCAACCGATTAGAACTCAGAATTCAAAGTTCTAACACAGTCTTGAAAGCTCCTTTAAGAAGACATCGGGAGACAGAAGTTATTCAGAGCTGGACACCTTTATGATTATTAAGTTTTATAAAGAGATATAGCATTTAATAAGAACCAGAGTCAGCATCCGGTTGACGGTTTCCAACAATTTGGTCAAACTGTTTAATTTTTGTCTATTTCATTTTTATTATCGCGGGCTAGTATATCAGTGTAGACCTTAAAGGGGTTGTCCATGTTTTTGGATTCTCCAGTAACTGCGGCAAGATGGGGCGATTTGCATACTTCCGGTCACATTCCAACTAGACGCACGCGGCCTCATTCAACACACTTGAAATGAGTGAGGCCACTCACGTCTAGTCGGAAGGTATCCAGGTGTATGCATATCACATACTTGCAGTCCCATAAGCCCCTGGAGAATGCTGACAGCACGCATTATGAAGATTCACAAGTCTGCAGTCACAAGAAGCGACTGCGTTATGCTTATTGCTGGACTTAAAGGGGTGGTCCATGATTTACAGAAGGCTGAGCTGAAATATCAGACACAAGTCTTGGACATGAATGGCACCGTTTCTGATTTTCCAAGATCATACATCCCCTTTAACTATAGTAGACCCCCCCAAAAAAAAATATGTGGCTTACTTCATCAAAACTGTTTAACAGTAAAACTGTTTGTTGCCCATAGCATCCGATTAGAACTCAGAATTCAAAGTTCTAACACAGTTTACATTTTGAATTCTGAGCTTTGATTTGGTTGCTATGGGCAACAAAAACAGTTTTATTATCAGAGAGATAAGGTCTGTAATCTATAGCTTAGTACTTATTTCAGATATTTATGGAAGTCAGGGCACACCTTCCTGGTATGGTGGAGAAACCCTTTAAATAATAATAAAATGAATCTGGGTTTTAATATTATTTTTTATACATTTTAGGTTTACTGGGGGGGGCGGGGGGGAAACGGTTAATTTATTACATTTTACATAAATCTGATGGAAATATTAATAACTTTCTGTCTGAAGTCAAATACAGTGATAATATAAAACACAAGTAAATACAGATTGTTGAGCATTTATGATAGTGGTGTAAATATATACAATATAATCCAGTGTCAATTTCTGAAGATTTAAAAGGGTTAGACATTTTGGACAATCCCTTTTATTGGATAGGTCACATGATAGGTACAGTAGATCACCAGATACCTATTGGTGGTAACCTCAGTGATCAGAAATAAATGGTAGAGAAACCTTACAGCAAGAGTTTCATTTCTCTGCAGCGCCACCACAGGAGAAATGAAGCATTACACAGCTACTATTTAAAGTGTAAAATGCGGCAGAAGAACTTGTAGCAGGAGAACTTGCAGCAGGAGAACTTGCAGCAGGAGAACTTGCAGCAGGAAAACTTGCGGCAAGAGAACTTGCAGCAGGAGAACTTGCAGCAGGAGAACTTGCAGCAGGAGAACTTGCAGCAGGAAAACTTGCAGCAGGAGAACTTGCAACAGGAGAACTTGCAGCAGGAGAACTTGCGGCAGGAGAACTTGCGGCAGGAGAACTTGCAGGAGAACTTGCAGGAGAACTTGCAGCAGGAGAACTTGCAGCAGGAGAACTTGCGGCAGGAGAACTTGCGGCAGGAGAACTTGCGGCAGGGGAACTTGCGGCAGGAGAACTTGCAGGAGAACTTGCAGCATGAGAACTTGCAACAGGAGAACTTGCAGCAGGAGAACTTGCAGCAGGAGAACTTGCGGCAGGAGAACTTGCAGCATGAGAACTTGCAGCAGGAGAACTTGCAGCAGGAGAACTTGCAGCAGGAGAACTTGCGGCAGGAGAACTTGCGGCAGGAGAACTTGCGGCAGGGGAACTTGCGGCAGGAGAACTTGCGGCAGGAGAACTTGCGGCAGGAGAACTTGCGGCAGGAGAACTTGCAGCAGAATGTCTGTATCTGCCCCTCTCCATAGAAAGTTATGAATAGCAACTGTAATCTTCTAGTGAACGTGAAAAATCAAACCAGAAGACGAAAGAAGCAGATTTTCTCTGATAAAATATATTACAAAATTGCTTCTTTTCATGTGTTCTATTGATTTTAAATACAAAAAATATTTAAAGTGACGGTTACACTTTAAATCAATAGGCTGTCCACGTAATTCACGATGGTCCTCCAAACCAAGAGATGCGGTTTGTAGCAGTAGACAGGGGATCGTCTCAATTGACTAACAATTCAATATTAAGATATTTATAGACATTTCTTAAAAAATTTAATCTATAATTTTCAACGTTAGTTATTTATTCGAAACAATAATAAATGAGAAATATATCCCCTTAGTGACGGAGCCAAATTTTTTAAATCTGACCAGTGTCACTTTATGTGGTAATAACTCTGCAACGCTTCAACAAATCCCAGTGATTTTGAGATTGTTTTTTCGTGACACATTATACTTTATGATAACGGTAAATTTAGGTCAATATGTTTTGTGTTTATTTATAAAAAATATCAAAAATGTGAGAAAAATGTTAAAAAATTAGCAATTTTCAAACTTTGAATGATTATCCCTTTAATCAGATAGTCATACCACAGCAAACCATTAATAAATAACATTTCCCACATGTCGGCTTTACATCAGCACCATTTGTAAAATGTTATTTTATTTTGCTAGCATTTTAGGAGGATTAAAAATGTAGCAGCAATTTTTCATTTTTTCAAGGAAATTTACAAAATGTATTTTTTTAGGGACTTATCCATGTTTGAAGTGACTTTAGGGGTCCCATATATTGGGAAACCCCCAAACTTGATACCATTTTAAAAACAGAACCCCCTGACATATTGAAAACTGCAGTCAGGTACTTTATTAACTCTTTATGTGCTTTACAGGAATTAATGCAAAGTGGCATGATAGGAATGAAAATGTGCATTTTTATCACCTAAATGTCTCTAACTTCTGAACCGATTACTACATCCGTCAGACTCTAAGGACGCTATTTGGTCTTGAATAGCCATGGCAAACATCAGGACAACAAAATCATGATCTGAGGGCACCAATTTGGATAAAGAGGAAGTCCCCACACTCTGTTAGGCCAGTCTCACACGTCCAGATAATTCCGGTACCGGAAAAATCGGTACCGGAATTATCCGTGTCCGTGTGCTTACGCTGAACATCAGTGTGGCACACGTGTGGCAGCCGTGTGCCACCCGTGTGCCGACTGAGGACCACACGGACCATGCAGGAGACAGCACTAGAGTTAAGCGCTGTCCCCTGTATCTGGTGCTGAAGCCGCCATTCATTTCTTCTCTCCAGCAGCGTTCACTGGAGAGAAGATATGAAAAATCTTTTTTTTGTTGTTGTTTTAAAAAAAGATCCCTATCCCCAACCCCCTCCCACCCCCTGTGCGCCCCCCCGCTGTTAATAAAATACTTACCCGTCTCCCTCGTTGGCCCTGCTTCCTGTCCTCGCCGCAGCTCCTCCTGTATGAGCGGTCATGTGGTGCCTATTACAGTGATGAATATGCGGCTCCACCTCCCATAGGGGTGTAGCCGCATATTCATCACTGTAATGTGCGGCATCACGTGACCGCTCATACAGGAGAAGCTGCTGCGAGGAGAGGATGCAAGCGCCGAGGGAGCTGGGTAAGTATTTTAATGCCAGTGGGGGGGGGCGCACAGGGGGTGGGAGGGGACAGATTACCGGCACCTTTATTTTATAACCAAAAATAAATTAAAAAAACAGATTATTCATTCCTTCTTTCCAGCAAACACTGCTGGAGAGAAGAAATGAATGGGGCTTCAGCACCACATGCAGGGGGGACAGCGCTTACAGTAGCGCTGTCTCCTGCACGGCACACGGACTGCACACGGACAACATCCGTGTGCGGTACGTGTTTTACATGGACCCATTGACTTTAATGGGTCCGTGTGATCCGTGCGCTCTCACGAACACTGACATGTCTCCGTGTTTTCCAAACGGACACACGGTCCGTGAAAACATGCTGACATGTGCAGAGACACATTGATTTTAATGTGTCTACGTGAGTCAGTGTCTCCGGTACGTGAGGAAACTGTCACCTCACGTACCGGAGCCACTGACGTGTGAAACCGGCCTTAACCATTTATAATGATGTAGTCACTATTGGCAGCAGCATATAAGGGGTTAAACAGAGTTGGATGGTGCAAACACTGATCTTGGCTGATGCAGCAAGTTGTCAGCTATAGTGGACAGCCGACAGCTGCTGGATTGTCACCTGTATGGGGATACTATTCTCTTATATGTAAGGTCAGTTAAAAGACGTATTGGCTGTCATTAAGGGGACATACTGTAGATACATAATATAAGGAATGTCAATCACTAATATACACAGCAACAGAGTTTACACCCCAAAAGTGATTGTAAAAGTAAAAAAATTGTGCTATATAGCAGCCCTGACAAATTTAAGTGAAAATGAATGAAAAAAAATCAGATAAAACCTTTACTTCATCTTTCAGGTCCATTTAAAAAGTCAATTTCAATAAAATGTGAACGTTTTCCTACAGCCAAACCCATATTTTCATTTATAGGGGGGAGTATTAGATTATATATTTATTTTCTTATATTTATATTCTTGTCCATAGGGGCAGTATTATAGTAGTTATATTCTTGTCCATAGGGGGCAATACTATAGCAGTTATATTCTTGTCCATAAGGGGGCAGCATTATAGTAGTTATATTCTTGTACATAGGGGGTAGTATTATAGTAGTTATATTCTTGTCCATAAGGGGGCAGCATTATAGTAGTTATATTCTTATACATAGGGGGCAGCACTGATACAGACCGTTGTGTTCCTTTACTTTCTGTTTTCCTGTTTATTATCTGTTCTCTACCATGAGGCATGATGGGAGTAATATTTAGAATGAAAATAAACATCTTTAAAGAAGCATATTTCATAAAACCGCTTTACCATCCACTTTAGGAAAGCTTACTATTCTATAGATACCTTCGTTATACCAAGAAACAGAAAGATGATCGGCACAGAGCTTCACTATAGCGCAACTGGAGATTCGCTTAGACGATCTGTTTCAGAAGGACAGATGAGGCCTCCCTTACTGTGAGCTGCGGGTGGTGCTATGCAATCGTCAGAGTTTTGTACAAGACCATATAATGAGAAGAAAAATGATGCAGCACTCACCCTTGCGCTTCTTCCAAGTGCGCTCTTTATTCAGCAAAACATACTATACATAGTATGAATCGGCATACGCAGTGATCTGTGAGGGAGCGGGAGTGAGGAGAGACCGGACGATGGCCGTTTCGCGCTACGGCGCTTCTACGGGTCCATGCACGCGGGTCAGCATGGACCCGTAGAAGCGCCGTAGCGCGAAACGGCCGTCGTCCGGTCTCTCCTCACTCCCGCTCCCTCACAGATCACTGCGTATGCCGGTTCATACTATGTATAGTATGTTTTGCTGAATAAAGAGCACACTTGGAAGAAGCGCAAGGGTGAGTGCTGCATCATTTTTCTTCTCATTATATGGTCTTATTCTATAGATACTATTATCGATGGTTATTGGTCGTACTCTTTAAATATGTTATCAGCTATGGACAAACCTTTCTTTCGTGAGGACAGTCCCACAATTATAAGCTTAGATAGCAAGTGGTCAATTTCCTGCAGCTCCTCCACAGGTCAAATGAAGAAATGACATGCTAGGACCTCCAGCACAAGAATCGGTCTGTACAGATGCTCCTAATGTGGCTTATAAATTAGGGTCTTGGAATGCAAATTGTCTCTTCAGAGAGGAAGAGGACTAGAACTCTAGTGCCACCTATTGGAAGTAGCAATCATAACAGTCAATGTCGACCCTTTACCGAGCCTTGTCACATGACTTAGGATAATAGCCAAACCAGAATCTCAATTTGCAGACACTGTGTTTCGGGGTACTGCCCCTCGTCAGTGCAAAGCGGAGATCTGGTTTGGCTGATTGAGAGGCGTCTGACCGGGCTCCAAGAAGTATCGTTTCTCCTTTCGGAGAGTGACATAATAAGCATGTCGAGGTGAGGAGACTTAAAGCCGCAATGCTCCTCTGGGAAATATGCAAATTGTCTCTTCAGAGAGGAAGAGGACTATAACTCTAGTGCCACCTATCGGTCTTGGAATGCAAAACCCCACTATAGTAAGTTATACGGTATATGAATATAGGGTTATTTTGAACCCCCCTTATGGGAAATGTATAAAAATCTGCCCCTAAAAACTTGTTAGAGACTAGAGTTGATGATGAATCTGCAAAAACCCTAGTCCATGCCCTCATCATCTCCCGCCTCGACTACTGTAACCTCCTGCTCTGTGGCCTCCCCTCTAACACTCTTGCACCCCTCCAATCTATTCTAAACTCTGCTGCCCGACTAATCTGCCTGTCCCCCCGCTATTCCCCGGCCTCTCCCCTCTGCCAATCCCTGCACTGGCTCCCCATCACACAGAGACTCCAGTACAAAAGCCTAACCGTGACATACAAAGCCATCCACAACCTGTCTCCTCCAAACATCTGTGACCTCGTCTCCCGGTACTTTCCTGCACGCAACCTCCGATCCTCACAAGATCTCCTTCTCTACTCCCCTCTTATCTCCTCTTCCCACAATCGCATATAAGATTTATCTCGCGTATCCCCCCTACTCTGGAACCCTCTACCACAACATATCAGACTCTCACCTACCATTGAAACCTTCAAAAAGAACCTGAAGACCTACCTCTTCCGACAAGCCTACAACCTGCAGTAACCACCGATTGACCAAACCGCTGCACGACCAGCTCTACCCTCACCTACTGTATTCTCACCCATCCCTTGTAGATTGTGAGCCTTCGCAGGCAGGGTCCTCTCTCCTCCTGTACCAGTTGTGACTTGTATTGTTCAAGATTATTGTACTTGTTTTATTATGTATACCCCTCCTCACATGTAAAGCGCCATGGAATAAATGGCGCTATAATAATAAATAATAATAATAATGACAATGTGGCTCTTACGATTTGCCCACTTTAGGGCTTATCATCCATCATTTACCCAAAGAGACATTGTGTTACTGTACTAAAACATATATTTGTGTGTTACCAATATTAGTACATTCAGTGGACTCTACGATCCAAAGACATTCATGCTGTCGGCCCTGATGCCTATCTGTTAAAAAGGAAAAGTAGACTGAGATACCCAGCACAGCCCACATCAAAGCATGCACTATAGATCTGAAAAGTCACTTTGGTCCTCAGGGGTTCATATTGGCCTCCAGTCCATGCCAATAGTCTAAAAATGGGTGGCCTTGTTGTTCAGAGCCTCATTTTCTGAACTTATGCCATTGGCAATCACCTTAACTTCCGGAGTCTCTTCAAATGAGGGATCAACTGGATTCTCAACATCGGTAATTATGTCATTGCTCTTATACCACACTTGAGATGTCTTGCCCTTCTTCAGGGCTTTGCCAGTCATTTCACCAAATGGTGCCAGCTCCTGGTTGCAGCAGAGGCTTGCGTTGCATTTCTTGGATATGCATGGAGCATTGCATGCCAAGGAGAAGTCTTTGGCTTCCGTGAACTCAGCCTGAAGCGTGACGGCATGGACGCCTTCTGTGTGGAAGATTTTACGAATGACGCGATTGGCCAAGGTGTAGCTTTCAAGGCTCTCAAACTTCACGTGAAGCGTTGCAATGTTCTTCCCGCTGGCTAACTCCCAAACGTGAATTTCATGAATACTTTTTACTCCTGGTACCCCGGAAATTTTTTCACCTGCATAGCGAGAAATTAATTTTTTTTTAATAAATTTTAAAAAAAAATGTATAGGCAAGATAATAATTTGCTATTTTTTTTTTTTTTAAGTTAAATGTTAAAAAAAAAATAATAATAAAAAATAGGATATAAAACACAAATCCCTATAAATTATTTTAGGACCATTAAATTTATCATAAAGCTATCTTATACCTAAATATGTACTGGGTCAACACACTAAACAAGAGTTCTTATCATTGAAAAGCAACATTTATTGATTTTAGATTTTGGAGGTGTTCCCCCTTAAATTATGCTTCCTAAAACTTTATTTTTTTACTTCTAATTGTGATAAGAAACTTCTGTATGAACCTATTAGTTATACTTTTAATGGAACTGTTAAAAAAATAGGAAATAAAATCCCAGCTTCCTTTCCTATAAATTATCTGAGGAGTGAGGACAATAAAATGAATCGTAAGGCTTTGTTATACCTAATGGATAAATGTGTATCTTGGTCATCCCACGAAATAAGAGTTCCCAGATACACAATCATCATTGAAAGTGAGGTCAAAAGCAGATTTTTGAAAGTGTTCCCCTTTACCGTAAATTGTGCTCATGATCACTGAACTAACCAAAGCCGAGTATTGTGATGTTTTTTGTTTGTTTTTTTAATTCCTTTTACTGTGATGGAAAACTCACCCATATTAGATCATGATATCCTGATGAATTATAATAATAATCTTTATTATTTAACACTTATTATTATTATTTAACAATTATTAATTGTTGTTACTTATTTCTATGCAAACAGTAAAGTCTTCTTGTCGGACCCTTGTGTCTCATGAGCTGATTATGTGCTTGGAGATTAGATCTATTTTCCGGAATGATATTCTTCTTTCGCCCTCTGTTTGTTCGTGCCTAACCTATGTTTACCCGCAGCTGGAAGTGCTCTATGGGCCTTTGTGTTCTTACACGGAAAAGCTTGTAGAACTGACATTAGATGTCTTATATTTTTGATCTGACGCCAAAAGATCCAGTTTTAATCTCATTTTATATGAATCAACTTGTCTTTGTTTTTTTTGTGTGTTACTGTCTATTATCTGTTTGTAAATAATAAATGCAATATTGATTGAGTGATAAGTAGAATAGAAAGAGACAACCAGGATCGGGCATGTTCTGGGGTGGCCCAATGGGTTGGATGCAGGGCTTACCCAATCCCAGAAATGATGGCAGCTATGACCATGGGGTACTTTCTCTATGTCTCTACAGACCAGGGCCGGACTGGCCATCTGGCAATTCTGGCAAATGCCAGAAGGGCCTGTCTGGTTGTAGGCTGCCTTGTCTGCTATGTTGTTAACAGAATCTGTGTTCTAAAGACACCCGGACTGTTAAAAGTTGTGAGGAAGCACAAAGTCACTGACTCCGTCACTTGTCCCGGCAGGCCACAGGTATCATTAGAAATATTGACCTTGTAGTAAATCTTGCTTTCTTCAATCCTGGGTAATATTAGTAATATACCAACATCTGGTGCTCGGGGGCGGGGATGGCATAGGGCCTGTGTGATTTTAAATACCAGGGCTGAATTTCATCAGTCCCAGTCCATACCTGCTACAGACATTAACGTTATGTCCACATTTTAGTAAGCAGTGATGACAAAGGAAGTTCTCCAGTCCCAGAGATCACCAGGTCATAACAGATCAGCTCTGCAGGATATCTCAGGAGGTTGCATTTTCCAGAAAAAAGCAATAAAATAATAAAAAATGCAATGCCCTTCTCAAAGATCTTGTATGACCTGATGACACCTAGTAAGGAACTAGTCATTTCTTCCTCCATCTTCCCCAGCCATCTCACCTTCTCCTCACCTTCTTGTCAGAACTGTTCCTCCGCATACAATCCTTTTTCTCCAGATACACAGGGCCACATCATGTCCTATCCAGCTGACCACAACCTACTGACATTCTCTTCCCTCTCCTCTCCTAATGTGCAACCCCCACTGCACAAACTCCCTCGCAGAAATCTCAAACATCTCAACTTACAATCACTCTCGGAGTCCCTTCTCCCTCTCACAGACATAGCTTTCCTTCATGACACAGATGCTGCTGCCACTTTTTATAACACCACAATAACAGCAACACTCAATTCGGCCGCACCCCCTCAAGCATAGTAAAACTCGCACAATTAACAGGCAGCCTTGTCTGACCAAAGAATTGAGACGGGCTTCCAGGATTGCTGAGCGGAGATGGAACCAATCCCGCTCTGCCGACCACTTCACTGCATACAAGCAGTCCCTCGCCAGCTTCAAATCTGCGCTCACTGCCGCAAAACAAACTTATTTCTCATCTCTCATATCCTCGCTGTCTCACAACCCTAAACAGCTTTTCAACACTTTCAATTCTCTACTCCGTCCCCCAGCACTTCCTCCCTCCCCCATCATTTCTTTAAACAGAAGATCGATACGATCAGAGAAAGCTTTGGCCCACAGCGCCCACTGCCCCTCTTAGCTGCTCAACCGTGCTCCTCCAAAACCAGCTTCTCCACCATGACAGAAGATCAGCTCTCCACCCTCCTTTCAAGATCACTCCTCACCACCTGCACGCTTGACCCGCTCCCGTCCCACCTCATCCCTAACCTTTCCACGGTCTTCATCCCAACCCTAACGCACCTCTTCAACCTCTCACTCACAACAGGTGTCTTCCCCTCATCCTTCAAGCATGCCAAGATCACACCCATCCTCAAAAAGCCCTCCCTCGACCCATCCTCTGTGTCTAGCTATCGCCTGATATCTCTTCTCCAGGGCCGGACTGGGACCAAAAAGCAGCCCTGGTACAAAAAAAATTAACCAGCCACATACAATGAATTACATACACTTCATATATGATGTACACCGCACACATGCTGGACAACACAAGCTCATTACATACACATCAAATAGTCACACAGACACACACATACATGTACACCGCACACATGCTGGACAACACAGGCTCGTTACTTACACTTCATATAGTCACACAGACACACACATCATACATGTACACAGCACACATGGTGGACAACACAGGCTCATTACATACACCTGATATAGTCACACAGACACACACATCATACATGTACACAGCACACATGGTGGACAACACAGGCTCATTACGTACACTTCATATAGTCACACAGACACACACATCATACATGTACACAGCACACATGGTGGACAACACAGGCTCATTACATACACCTGATATAGTCACACAGACACACACATCATACATGTACACAGCACACATGGTGGACAACACAGGCTCATTACGTACACATTACTCATTACACACACACACACACAAGTATTAGGCTAGGTTCACATTGCGTTAGTGGCAGTCTGCTAACGGAATCCGTTACATAGCGCCACTAATGCAATGCAACGGATCCGTTAGCGCACCAATTGACCGCAATGTATGTAACGCATCGCTAACGTATGCCATTTTTGGCATGCGTTAGCAGTGTACTGTTATTTTCTGACGGACCTCGAACGCTGCTTGCAGCGTTTTTGGGTCCGTTCTCGCTAGCGCAGATCGGGCATCTGCGCTAGCGGGATCGCTAAACACAATCCCTTTTTGTACATTGCGTTAGCGCATTCCGTTAGCGTATGCGCTAAATGGATTGCACTAATGCAATGTTAACCTAGCCTTAACACACACACATGTATTACACACAAACACACAAGTATTACACACACGCAAACACTACAGATACCACACGCATTACACACACACTACAGATACTGCACACACAAGTATTACACTACAGATACCGCACACACATTACACACTCACACACACACACTACAGATACCGCACACGCACTCCCCGCCTCCTAGCCACAGGTGTTTTAATTATAGTAGGTCCAATACCCCTCCACAGAAAGAGAGAATTTGAGTCCAAGAAGAGGTTTCACATGTACCCATTCAGATGGAGACGTTTATTCTCGGTGAGGTAGGTCAAGCGTAGGACCTCGTATAAGAGAGATGCCGTAAAGTGGCTACGAGGTACACATAAATATGGCCATTTTTATGCGCTAAAAGCTCTCATTTTCATATTTCTAGTGCAGTAATGCAGTTCAAATTTCGTGTTTTCAAGTTTGCATGTTTTGGCGCTGCAGTGTGCTGCCCTTTTTACTTAACTATATACGAGTTGGCGACTCTGGGTTCAGCACCTGTTCACACTCAGTCTATGTTTGGATGTGCAGGTCAGGTTTTTGAAATGTACAGATATCGCACACATATTACACACACACTACAGATACCGCACACACAAGTATTACACTACAGATACCGCACACACATTACACACACTACAGATACCGCACACACATTACACACACACACTGCAGATATCGCACACATTACACACACTACAGATACCGCACACATATTACACACACACTACAGATACCGCACACACAAGTATTAC
Source organism: Ranitomeya imitator (assembly GCF_032444005.1). Classification (NCBI taxonomy): domain Eukaryota; kingdom Metazoa; phylum Chordata; class Amphibia; order Anura; family Dendrobatidae; genus Ranitomeya; species Ranitomeya imitator. The sequence goes on along the minus strand of NC_091286.1, from coordinate 27,757,411 downwards.
ACTACAGATACCGCACACACATTACACACACTACAGATACCGCACACATTACACACACACTACAGATACCGCACACACATTACACACACTACAGATACCGCACACACAATTAAACACTACAGATACAGCATACACATTACACACTCACACACACACACTACAGATACCGCACACACAAGTATTACACTACAGATACCGCACACACATTACACACTCACACACACACACTACAAATACCGCACACACAAGTATTACACTACAGATACCGCACACACATTACACACTCACACGCACACACTACAGATACCGCACACACAAGTATACACTACAGATACCGCACACACAAGTATACACTACAGATACCGCACACACATTACACACACACACTACAGATACCGCACACACATTACACACTCACACACTACAGATAACTCACACACATTACACACACACTACAGATACCGCACACACAAGTATTACACTACAGATACCGCACACACATTACACACACACTACAGATACCATACACTCATTTATTACACACACACACACACAAACTTTTGTGGTGCAGAGCACGCTGATGTCCATGTGCAGCTCTTCAGGTCCTCCTGCTCACAGACAGCAGCAGCAGCTCTGTCCCGGCCCCTCCCCCGGTCTCTCCTTCTCTGCTGGGATTCTGGAATGAAAGCAGATCAGAGCAGGAGATAATGTCACCCAGCTGTGTGCTTCCAGTGAGAGCTAAGGAAGCAGTTTTCGCAGGCAGGTATTACCTTTCAGCTTGCGTGCTGCTGTTCTCTGCCACTGTTCTCTGACGCTGGTACTTGCCACTCAGCCAGCAATGCATGCGCCGATCGAGCGGCCCACTACAAGCACCGGCCCTTCTGACATTTGCCCGAAGTGCCCGATGCTCAGTCCGACCCTGCTCTTTTCCCATATGCCTCCAAATTGCTGGAGCAACACGTCCATCTTGAACTGTCCTCCCACCTCTCCTCCTGCTCCCTCTTTGATCGGTTACAATCTGGCTTCCGTTCCCATCACTCAACTGAAACTGCCCTAACTAAAGTCACCAATGACCTACTAACTGCCAGGAGCAAGCGACACTACTCTGTCCTCTTTCTCCTGGACCTGTCTTCTGCCTTTGACACTGTGGACCACTCCCTTTTGCTACAAATCCTCTCATCTCTTGGCATCACAGACTTGGCCCTTTCCTGGATTTAGTCATATCTGACAGAAAGAACATTCAGTGTCTCCCTCCCCCACACCACCTCCTCACTTCGCCCCTTGTCAGTCGGTGTTCCTCAAGGCTCTGTTCTAGGACCACTACTCTTCTCCATCTACACTTTCGGCCTGGGACAGCTCATAGAATCCCACAGTATGCAGTACCATCTCTACGCTGATGGCACGCAGATCTACCTATCCGGACCTGACCTCACCTCCTTACTTACCAAAATCCCGCACTGTCTGTCTGCTATCTCGACATTCTTTTCTGCTTGCTTTCTACAACTGAACATGGACAAAACAGAATTCATCATCTTTCCCAATCTCACTCTACCCCTCCACCACATCTATCCATCAATGTCAATGGCTGCTCACTTTCCCCAGTCCCACACGCCCGGTGGCTCGGGGTGATCCTCGACTCTGCCCTCTCTTTCAAGCCACATATCCAAGCCCTTGCCTCCTCCTGCCGTCTCAAACTCAAAAATATTTCCTGGATCCGTGCTTTCCTTGACCGCAACACTGCAAAAACGCTAGTGCATGCCCTTATCATCTCCCGCCTCGACTACTGCAACCTCCTACTCTCTGGACTCCCCTCTAGCACTCTGGCACCACTCCAATCCACCCTACACTCTGCTGCCCGACTAATCTATCTGTCTCCCCGCTATTCCCCAGCCTCTCCCCTATGTCAAGCCCTTCACTGTCTTCCTATCGTCCACAGACTGCAGTTCACAACCCTCACAATGACATACAAAGCCATCCACAACCTGTCTCCTCCATACATCTGTGACACGGTCTCCCGGTACCTACCTACACGCAACTTCCGATCCTCTCAAGACCTCCTTCTGTACTCCCCTCTCATCTTTTCTTCCCACAACTGCATCCAAGACTTCTCCTGTGCTTCCCCCATACTCTGGAACTCTCTACCCCAACACATCAGACTCTCGGCTACCATAGAAACCTTCAAAAAGAACCTGAAGACCCACCTCTTCCGACAAGCCTACAGCCTGCAGTGATCCTGAAGTTACTGAACCGCCGCACAACCTGCCCTACCCTCTCCTAGTGTATCCTCACCCATCCCAGACTGTGAGCCCTCGCGGGCAGGGTCCTCCCTCCTTATGTACCCGTGTGCCTTGTTATCTGCTCATGTTTAATGTATTTGTCTATATTTGCCCCGAATTCACATGTAAAGCGCCATGGAATAAATGGCGCTATAAAAATGTATAATATAAAATAAAAATAATAATAAAATAATGGCACCAGACAAAACACGCTTAAAGAAGCCCTCCCATCAAAGTTTTTATCCTCCTAATATATTGCAATCATCATATTAAACAGTGTTGTGTCCTTATAATTGCTAATTTTACCTTTCAACTTAGTTAATTTTTCTGTGTTTTTTTTCCATTTAAGTCCATGACATCTCGTGATTAAAAACAGACTAGGTGAATGCTTCTAAGCTCTATGTAGAAGCAAGAGGTCAATTTTACATGCATGAGTCATCATCAGAACTATAATTCTACATCATTGCAAAGTCCCTAGTAGGGGGGAGGAGGGAGCAGCTGGGTACAAAAATTGAATAGGAGGTAGAGCTGGGCTAACAGGGACTTAGCATCAATCTAGACTTGTTGTTCTAGCGATGACTCATGAAGGGAAAAGAGACTTCCTGTTTCTTTATAGAGCTTAGAAGGATTCGGCTAGACTGTTAATAATCATGCGATATTATAGATCTAATGGAAAAGAGAATTAACTGGGTAGAAGGGCAAAATGAGCAATTGTAGGTACACGGTACTATATAATATGATGATTGCAATATAAAAAGAGGATAAAAACTTTGATAGGAGTGCTTCTTTAAAGAAAAAAAAGAAAAATTAATGTCAATTGATAAATGAAAGAGCATTCATGGCCCAATCCACAACTGTTCGTTCCACTCCTCATGATCGTAAACTGTGTGTCCTCCATATAAATACCGACAGCAAAAATAAAACAATTTAAAATGTATTTAAGTGGTACAACATGTTGAAAAAATTATGAAAAACACAACAAAAATAAAAAAAATATACATATACTGTATGTATATGTATGTATATATATATATATATATATATATATATAAATACTTATTTACTAGCTATTGAACCCATTCTCTGCCCGGGTGGTGAGCATTTATATTGGTACATGGTCTCCATCCTGGTATGTGCTGCTTCCATCCTGGACCCCCATTCTGTCATGTACTGCTGCCATCTTGCTCCCCCATTCTGTCTTGTGCTGCTGCCATCCTGCGCCCCCATTCTGTCATGTGCTGCTCCCATCCTGGACCCCCATTCTGCCATGTGCTGCTGCCATCTTGCGCCCCCATTCTGTCATGTGCTGCACCCATCCTGCGCCCCCATTCTGTCATGTGCAGTCATGTGCTGCTGTGACGTATTTTCTATATATATTCAGTAGAAAGTAACTGGATTGCTCCGCTGACGTATTTTATATATAGATTCAGTATAAAAATGGCGCGAGGAAGCGCGAACTGTGCAGGTTCCAATTCCGGCGCCACAACCCTCCTGGGCCACAATCCTCATCCCTGGATGCGTAACTTACAAAATGGCACCTGAAGTGCGCTATACGCATGTGCCATTTCCGACGTAGGATTCATGTCCCGGCCTCCAGCCCGAAGAGACCCCGCTACAATACCGGATAGGTACCGAATATACTCGAGTATAAGCCGACCCAAGTATAAGCCGAGACCCCTAATTTTGACACAAAAAACTGGGAAAACATATTGACTCGAGTATAAGCCTAGGGTGGGAAATGCAGCAGCTACTTGTAAATTTCAAAAATAAAAATAGATACCAATAAAAGTAAAATTAATTGAGATATCAGTAGGTTAAGTGTTTTTGAATATCCATATTGAATCAGGAGCCCCATATAATGCTCCATAAAGTTCATGAATAATATGCCCCATTATGCTGCTCCATAAAGGTCGATGGCCCCATAAGATGCTCCATAGCATAATATGCCGCTGCGATAAAAAAAAAAATGACACTCATCTCTGGGTGACGAGTGCGGGTGGCCTGAGCAAGAGGGGACACCAGCGCGCTATGGGGGTCAGGTGCCAGAGTCGCCACTGGCTCAGGCCCCCAGCACTTGCGATATTCACCTGTCCCCGTTCCACCGCTGTGCGCCGCGGTGTCTTCTGGGTCTCTGCAGTGACTGTTCAGTCAGAGGGCGCGCACTAAACACGTCATCGCACCCTCTCCGTCAGAGATCGCAGTATGCGTTCAGTGCTTACGCATACCGCGATCTCCTGGGCCACAATCCTCATCCGCGGATGCTTGTGGGGGTCCAGACTGCACAGGCGTGTCACACTTGCTCCTAGCGTTATATTATATTATAGATATTAGCAAAAAGTAATAAATGTATCACAGAAAGCAGACCCAAAATTATTTGAATAAACTTTATAGCGGTTTAGGTAAGTATTGGTCCCCACGTGCCCACTCAACCATTCATCAGGCAATTCATAAGAATGATCTGGCTATCGACATACCAGACTTAATTAGTAGATCATGGATGTGCTAGAACAAAGTAGCAATCCTTGGCTGGTTTGTAAAATCCTAAATTCTTTCAATAGCACAGCGTGAAGGGAATGAAGGAATGTATTATTCTTACCAATTTCTCCGACGTTGATGCCTTTGGGGACCATCTGAAGCAGGATGGTGGCGGTCTCTTTAATGAGTGGGAAGGCAGAAAATAAAATGATGGCTACCATCACTACTGTCAGGCTGGGATCGATGTAGCACTGCCAGTTGCATTTCGCTTCAGCGGACAGTGGTCGTACATAAAATATGACGCCTGCCACCACAACAACCACAGACCCCAGTGCGTCACCCATTACATGAAGCAGAACGCCTGTAGACACAGGAAAATCCATGTAAATTAATATTATATATATACTAGCTGAAGAGCCCGGCATTGCCCGGGCATAGTAACTAGCTGTGGTTAGTTATAACAAATTATAATGATTATATTGCACATAAAAATATTTCACAGCATATATTCAACACTGCAGACTTGCAACACAAACTTCTTTCATTTTCCCCTCACATCTGTCATTTTCCCCTCACTTCTCTTCGTTTTCCCCTCACTCCTCTCGTTTTCACGTCACTCCTCACATTTTCCTCTCACTCCTCTCATTTCCCCCTCACACGGGCACAGCAACTTCCTTTAACCCCTTTACCCCCAAGGCTGGTTTGCACATTAATGACCGGGCCAATTTTTACAATTCTGACCACTGTCCCTTTATGAGGTTATAACTCTGGAACGCTTCAACGGATCCCGGTGATTCTGACATTGTTTTCTCATGACATATTGTACTTCATCATAGTAGTAAAATTTCTTTGATATTACCTGCGTTTATTTGCAAAAAAAACGGAAATTTGGCGAAAATTTAGAAAATTTTGCAATTTTCCAACTTTACATTTTTATACAATTAAATCACAGAGATATGTCACACAAAATACTTAATAAGTAACATTTCCACATGTCTACTTTACATCAGCACAATTTTGGAACCAACATTTTTTTCTGTCAGGGAGTTATAAGGGTTAAACGTTAACCAGCAATTTCTCATTTTACAACACCATTTTTTTTTAGGGACCACATCTCATTTGAAGTCATTTTGAGGGGTCTATATGATAGAAAATACCCAAGTGTGACACCATTCTAAAAACTGCACCCCTCAAGGTGCTCAAAACCACATTCAAGAAGTTTATTAACTCTTCAGGTGTTTCACAGGAATTTTTGGAATGTTTAAATAAAAATGAACATTTAACTTTTTTTCACAAAAAATTTACTTCAGCTCCAATTTGTTTTATTTGACCAAGGGTAACAGGAGAAAATGGACCGCAATAGTTGTTGTACAATTTGTCCTGAGTACGCCGATACCCCATATGTGGGGGTAAACCACTGTTTGGGCGCTTGGCAGTGCTCGGAAGGGAAGGAGCGCCGTTTGACTTTTCAATGCAAAATTGACTGGAATCGAGATGAGACGCCATGTTGTGTTTGGACAGCCACTGATGTGCCTAAACATTGAAACCCCCACAAGTGACACCACTTTGGAAAGCAGACCCCCTAAGGAACTCATCTAGATGTGTTGTGAGAGCTTTGAACCCACAAGCGTTTCACTACAGTTTATAACGCAGAGCCGTGAAAATAAAAATTCTTTTTTTCCACACAAAAATTATTTTTTAGCCCCCAGTTTTGTATTTTTACAAGGGTAACAGGAGAAATTGGACCACAAAAGTTGTTGTACAATTTGTCCCGAGTACGCTGATACCCCACATGTGGGGGGGAACCACCGTTTGGGTGCATGGGAGAGCTCGGAAAGGAAGGAACTCCATTTGGAATGCAGACTTAGATGGATTGGTCTGCAGGCGTCACATTGCGTTTACAGAGCCCCTAATGTACCTAAACAGTAGAAACCCCCCACAAGTGACCCCATATTGGAAACTAGACCCCCCAAGGAACGTATCTAGATGTGTTGTGAGAACTTTGAACCCCCAAGTGTTTCACTACAGTTTATAACACAGAGCCGTGAAAATAAAAAATCATTTCTTTCCACAAAAATTTTTTTGGGCCCCCAGTTTTGTATTTTTCCATTGGTAACAGTTGAAATTGAACCCCAAAAGTTGTTGTCTAATTTGTCCTGAGTATGCTGATACCCAATATGTGGGGGGTAACCACCGTTTGGGCGCATGACAAAGCTCGGAAGGGAAGGAGCGCCATTTGGAAGGCAGATTTAGATGCATTTGTCTGCAGGCGTCACGTTGCATTTGCAGAGCTCCTGATGTAACGAAACAGTAGAAACCCCCTACAAGTGACCCCATATTGGAAACTAGACCCCCCAAGGAACTTATCTAGATGTGGTGTGAGAACTTTGAACCTTCAAGTGTTTCACTACAGTTTATAACACAGAGCCGTGAAAATAAAAAAAATCCTTTTTTTTCCACAAAAATTATTTTTAGCCCCCAGTTTTGTATTTTTCCAAGTGTAACAGTTGCAATTGAACCCCAAAAGTTGTTGTCCAATTTATCTTGAGTACGCTGATACACCATATGTTGGGGTAAACCCCTGTTTGGGCGCACGGGAGAGGTCGGAAGGGAAGGAGCACTGTTTTGCTTTTTCAACGCAGAATTGGCTGGAATTGAGATCGGACGCCATGTCACGTTTGGAGAGCTCCTGATGTGCCTAAATAGTGGACACCCCCAATTATAACTGAAACCCTAATCCAAACACTCCCCTAACCCTAATTCCAACAGTAACCCTAACCACACCCCTAACTCTGACACACCCCTAACCCTAATCCCAACCGTATTCCCAACCGTAAATGTAATCCAAACGCTAACTTTAGCCCCAAACCTAACCCTAACTTTAGCCCCAACCCTAACCCTAACTTTAGCCTCAACCCTATCTGTAGCCCTAACCCTAGCCCCAACCCAAGCCCCAACCCTAACCCTAATTTTAGCCCCAACCCTAACTGTAGCCCTAACCCTAGCCCCAACCCAAGCCCCAACCCTAACCCTAATTTTAGCCCCAACCCTAACTGTAGCCCTAACCCTAGCCCCAACCCACACACTGAAAGACGCTTTTTATTGCAAAAAATATTTTTTGCGTTACCACATTTTGAGAGCTATAATTTTTCCATATTTTGATCCACAGAGTCATGTGAGGTTTTTTTTTTTGAGGGATGAGTTGACGTTTTTATTGGTAACATTTTCGGGCATGTGACATTTTTTGATCACTTTTTATTCAGATTTTTGTGAGGCATAATGACCAATAACCAGCTATTCATGAATTTCTTTTGGGTTGGGCGTTTATACCATTCCGTGTTTGGTAAAATGGATAAAGCAGTTTTATTCTTCGGGTCAGTACGATTACAGCGATGCCTCATTTATATCAATTTTTTATGTTTTGGCGCTTTTATACGATAAAAATATTTTATGGAAAAAATAATTATTTTTGCATCGCTTTATTCTGAGGACTATAACTTTTTAATTTTTTCGCTTATGATGCTGTATGGAGGCTCGTTTTTTGCGAGGCAAGATGTCGTTTTCAGCGGTACCATGGTTATTTATATCCATCTTTTTGGTCGCGTGTTATTCCACTTTTTGTTCAGCGGTATGATAATAAAGCGTTTTTTGCCTCGTTTTTTTTTTTACGGTGTTCACTGAAGGGGTTAACTAGTGGGACAGTTTTATAGGTTGGGTCATTACTGACGCGGCGATACTAAATATGTATCCTTTTATTGTTTGTTTGTTTTTTCATTTAGATAAAGGAATGTATTTATGGGAACAATACTTTTTTCTATTATTTATTTAGGATTTTTTTTTTTTTACACATGTAATTTTTTTTTACTTTGCCCCAGGGGGGGACATCACAGTAAAGTGACAGATCGCTGATCTGACACTTTGCTGTGCACTGTGTCAGATCAGCGATCTGACGTGCAGTCCTGGAGACTTCCCGACGCCTGCTCTGAGCAGACGCTGTGAAGCCACCTCCCTGCAGGACCCGGATGCCGCCCCACGGCCATTTTTGATCCAGGCCTGCTGCAGGGAGGAGGAGGTAAGGACCCTCGGGCAACGTGATCACATCGCGTTGCTCTGAGGGTCTCAGGGATGCACGCAGGGAGCCCCCTCTCTGCCCAATGCTTCCCTATAATGCCGGAATACTGCGATCATGTTTGATCACAGTGTACCGGGGGTTAATGTGCCGGGGGCGGTCCGTGAGCGCTCCTGGCACATAGTGCCAGATGTCAGCTGCGATAGTCAGCTGACACCCGGCCACGATCGGCCGCGCTGCCCCCGTGAGCGCGGCTGATCGCGCTGGATGTACTATTCCATCCTTGGGAAGTAGGGCCCACCCCACATGGACGGAATAGTACATCCAATGGCAGAAAGGGGTTAATGAGCACAGCGGTGTAAATCATGAGGCTCCTCCTTTCCCCTTGAAATCATGCCTCACAGAAAGAACTCCATTTTAGTCATGACGGAGCTACATGTGGCCTGTGCCTGCCGCGCACTGATACTCTGAAGGCGGTGGCCCTGATTGTAGCTTGCAGTGGCTGGGACGTTGCAGCCAGTGAGTTTTGCATGGTGGCTTTCGAGGTGATAGTGTCTCCACCCGTGTGCGCTAACAACACGGGCCATGTGGGCAGGGCTTTGCGTGTGGAGGGAGTGTGGCTATGTGGAGTTGGCAGGGCTACATGGAGTGGGAGTGGCTTGATACATACATACACTCAGCTTTATATATATATATATATATATTGCCATCGTGCCATTGCTTTGTTAAGATTAACATTAAATGACTTGCTGGAGGTGGCCAACGATTCAGTCCCCACCACAAAAACCAAACAGGGTATATGCACACAGAGTTTTTGAGGAGGTTTTGGAACAAAATCTGGCTATATACACACATCATCATCTTCAGGCATATTCCGCCTGGAATCCGCCAGAAAAAATGCAGCAAAAAATGAACAAAATGCACAGCATTACCAAAATGACATGGCTGTGCACATTTAGTATTTAGTTACTTCTTTTAACCACTTCAAGATTCGGGAACCCTGGAGTAGTTAAAAGAAGTAACAAGTTCATTCTTTGGGCGCCACCCGCTCTCTAAAGACACCAACAGCGGAGCCAATGCGAAAATGACAGTAAAACCCTCAGCGGAACCGATTCAGGAAAAAAAGACACCGGCTTCACTTGGGAAAACTTAGCATCTTTGCACCATCTAAAAGATGTCGTGAGCACTTAGGCAGTTTCTGCTCCAAAAGCTCAACAAAAAGACTCAGTGTGCACCTACCCTTACGCATGAAAGTTGTGTTTGGTCCCTGCTACCAGTTCTCCATCCTTTGGTAGGATGACCAAGCCACAGTGACATATGGTCAACAGTAATGTTCCATGGAAACTGCATCTACAGAGGTCCTGGGAACACATTCTTCCAGTATGTGACACCTCACTGGTGACATTTCAGCTGGATACCTGCTCTACCACATTGCATTTGTTAAGTGCCTGTAATTATGCAAGCTTGATAGAAGAACGGAGTCAGGGCCCCGAGCAGGATATTGTATTATACAGAGGGATTCAGGTAGAGCCATAAGTCATAGCAACTGATATAATAGATTGATGATTACCATCTTTTATACTATAGGACTTTCCAACTCTTACAAAACTTCCAGGAGGCTCCAGATAAAAAATGGTGCCTCTCAGACTCCTCGAAGAGTTGGCCAATCTCCATGGAAGCCTACCAGAATTTCTGGAATGCAACGCTCCTCTGGTGTTTTCTTAGCCATGATGCTGATCTCCAGCATTCTGAGGCACGTTGGGGGTGGATGTAGCCTGTTCTAGGGTCTATGGTTATACAAATGAAAGCTCCACAATTATTGTGGTTGGCTAGTATGGCTAATGGGGCAATAGGGTCAAACTGTACATCTTGAAGACACCATTAAAGCAGTACACTTACAAGATACTAGTGCTTAGTAATAAAATATCAACCTTTTTATTTTTTTCTCTGCCTAGCTGTAAATCTAGAAAGGATATCGAAAATATGATCGGGGCTCTGCTGAATCTTATTTTTGGACAATGCCATTGTGGTGTAGGAGCATTTGACCCATAGGACCATTTGACCTTATTGTCCTACTGGGCACTGCTGCCTACAAAGCCACATTTACATTACCTCTAATGTTGAGGGCGGCCGCGTCCTTTTCATTCTTGCCCTTTACTTCTTCTAGGTCAGATTCTTGGTCATCTATATTGTCACCTATGGCCAAAGAAGAAACGCTGTGTTGTGTATAAATTCTACAAACAGAAGAAACACCAGTTTTAAAAAAAAAAATCAGTTTCACCATTGACAACATAATACATTCCCCAGAATTATCGAACGGAGGTCGTGTGAGACGCATCACAAGAACCTTCAGGATATTCTTCATTTACGACCTAACGGTGAACTCTACCAAAACGAAAAGATTATGTAACGCCTAATGATCATGAGGTCTTCAGAGAAGAACCGAGCATTACGCTTGGACCAGAGGGTGACTTTTCATGGAATCGGATTTTCGCATTTTTTTTACCTAATGCCCCGAAACTCTATTGTAAATTTCTGGCAATGATCACTTGACCTGGATTTCTGTTTTATGGAAATGACAAAGCATTTTTGTCTACACAGAAGACCCTCCATGCCATCAAACATAAATTCACAAATTGGCCCAGTTCTTAAAGGAAACCCACATTGTACATGGTGTCTGATCTATGTTTGAAATGTTCTAGGTCAGGAAGAACTGAGCAGATGTGTATGTTGGTTTACGAGAAATTATTCTGTATAACTTAGTTTCTTCATTTAAATCCCTACTCATTGTAACCTTAGGAGTCCAGTGGGCCGTACTATTCAGTGATCTATGTGAAAAACTAAGTAGGACATGCCCACTGGACTTCTAAGGACATTATGAGTTAGGAGCTAAATGAATGAACCAAACTTTTCCCAACTAAACTACATATATATCTCCTCTGCTCCTCCTATTTGTTGTCCATATTAATGTCTACAGATAAATAACATCCTCTAGAATATTATCTACACCCTGACCTCGTCTGAACTGATTATTTTTAAGGTCACAGGTGACATTTCTGGAGCGCCCCCAGACGCAGGGCCGCGGGTCACTCGGTACCGGTCCTCTCTGGCTCAGTTCTGGGGATGTCACGGTGGCTGGACCCGGTCCGTGACCCTGCTAAGGGGCGTCCAATGAAAGGTGATACGAGTCTGTCAAGGTTTTGTGAGGCCACCTGTGGTGTTCGGTCAGGGTGACCGACGCTGCTTGGGGTCCACTGGGGTGATGTGATGGCAGCTAGATGGTATACCTTCCCACAGGTGAAGTGAGTTCCCAGGGCTTCCCAGTAGTGTAGGGGGTGATGTGAGGTGCAGACAATAACGAGGACACAGGGTTGCAGTCTCTTTACCTCTTTACTGGTGACTTCAGGATCCTCAATCCAGAGCACAGTTAACAGGGCTGTCTGAGACCGGCCGGTCCGAAGGCACATCCAGAGTTCCCTTTACAGGTGGAAATCGTTGCCTACCACTAGCGCCTGTGTGTTGTAGTGCTTCCCTGCTGAGCATTCGGGATAGTCCTCACAACTTCTGCTCTCGTTCTTTCTAGTTCGTTCCAGTTCTTTCTATTTTTTTCTATTCTCTGTCCCCCAAGTGTGTTTTGGCTAGGACGCACCCGTTTGAGGGGTAGGCTCGGAGCTCTTCCGGGACCCTAGAGACGCCCCTCTCCACACGTTGCCCCCTATGTCTGCCTAGGTGATGTATGGTAGACAGCCAACCTATAATTAACTGTCCTGCGGTATTTGAAGTAAGGCATAAAGTCAGTTACTTCCTCGGTGTTCCGGGCTACGTGCCTCAGTAGGATGTTGCCGTTCTCCGTGCACGACTCCTACTGGCTCTCCTTTGTGCTTGATCTCGTTTCTCACTGTCCACAATATCTTTCGCTTCGTGTCTCTTTTTAAGGATACCACCGCGGGTAGTGCAGGCGCGGTTCCGTAACGTTCTGCCTTGTCGCTAGGTACCTGCCAGGTTCCCACGCCTGACAGGGCCCCCCCTGCATCTTCCCCGCAACACCCCCTGCCACGGGATGTTGCCTGGACAAAACCCAGTCAGCTTCTCACTAACTTCCTATCCAACCCCTAGTTTTACCAGTGTGAGGAGTGGCCTAATAAGTAAAACCCTTTGCTCCCCCTAGTGGCCGGAGTGTGAAGTGTAATGTGTGCTGGTGATACCTGTTCAGGTGAACTCCTTTAGTGCCATCAGACGTACCATCTCTCCCCTTAGTGGCAGAGCGACATTACTGCAACGACCAGGTCTCTGGGGCGCTGCATTTCAGCTGGAAACCTGCTGGACTGCATTGCATTTATTAACTGCCTATAAATATGTGAGCCTAAGAACAGTACTAAATATGTTCATTATTAGCATTTAAAGGGGAAGTTACCTTTAACCAAGACCTGCAAGATTGAGATCCTGAAATGTTAATAAAAAAAGGTCCTTAGTAATTATAACAATTTGGTCTCCAAAAGAGATTTTGGAACAGCAAGTATGTATACAGTCGTGTTTTGATCTGAAGGCAGTTGCCCAGCATTTCATATCATAATTGTTAGTGAACTTCTCCTTTAAGTAATAAACTTCCCCTTTAAATTCATAGACATTTACAAACTTAGGTCTTTTTTCAAAACTAAATAATATACATGGGCCAAACATATATGAAACTGCCTAAAATATTTTTTTGCTTACAAGGACTGGAAAATATCTTAAGGCGCAGGCTAGACAGTGATGCATTGAGGCAACCACAAAAATGGATTGCTGACTGTCAGCATTACCGCCACTGTCAGAGGGAGCAGTAATGGTGCCTGTTGTGTAATATTTGCCCTTTACTCCTGGAAGGAGCAAGAATCGAGTCACTAATTTGCTTCGAGTCATCTGTATCTGTTGTTGCCTATTCAAAAAAATTGTTACAATTTTCCGAAGTGTCTACATTTTTTTGCATTTTACAAATGGGCGTTCTTATCTGCAGAGAGTGCTATCAGGGAGCCCATGACTGCACTTTGTAAGTTTATGTGAGATAAGGACAACTTGGAATTTGTGAAGCCATTAACCCTTGGTGACCCAGGATGCTAACATGTAAAAGTACAAAGATTTAATGCACTGTAAGATTTTTAAATTATTGCACTAATTACAAAATGGCCGTCCAAAAAAAGAGGACTTCAGAAGGTCCTACAACAGCCAAAAGTGAGCTTACCTAATACCTTAAGAGATGGACCCTCTTTAATGCATTTTAAGATAATGAAAAAGCAATATCTACTTTACATTTTTTAGGAAAGATCAGGAAAAAGATTGAAATATCATAATGTACCCAACGCTTATAGTTATATCCCAAATTCCCTTGTAAAATAATCGAAAGGCACCTGCTAAATTGTTGTCCGGGCTCTCAGATCCTTGGCTCCTTCCACTTTGGTAAGGGGTGACGTTGATGCAATCACTGGAGGTTTCTGTGGGCACCTCTGGTCCCTGTTGGTCTTTAGGCCCAAATAAGCAGCGCATGCATGATCTATAGTCTTGGAAAACCAATAGACCCACAATGTTTACTCCCAACCCAAGTGTGCCAACGATCAGCACCAACTCAGGATCATCAATTTTTTCAGGTTTGGCCAGTCTTAGTATAGAGTCCACCAAGATGGTAAAGCAAAGAGCGGTGAGGAAGACGGCATTGCACAGTGCCCCCACCACTTCTGCTCGAGTGTACCCGTAGGTAGCTTGGGGTCCCCTGCTCTGTCGCCTAGATATACGGGAGGCTGTGATGCCAACACACAGAGAGATCAAATCTGACAACATGTTAAAGGAGTCAGAGATTAGCGCGATGGAGTTGCCCAAGTAGCCCGAAACTAACTCTGCCACAAAAAAGATGACTGTGATGACCAACATGAAGATGAGTCTGCAGGTCTTCCCGGTGTAGCGACCCATTGTGGGCACTGGTGGTCCTTACAGTGGGTTCTTGGAATTCAGAGGTCTTGCAGTGGGGTCAGGTATAGAGCCACTGTCAGCTAATAATGTGGCTCAGAGACCTACTCTTTTTGCTCTCCCTTTGGGCAGAGAGCATATGGTAGCAGGCAACTGGCGTTGTATTAGCCAGGGTGAGTAGTCTTACGCAGAGGGTTCCGTACAAATTTAATGCAGCAGAGTTTAGAAGGAAGATGGGAATGAAAGGCTGTAGAGCCAGAGGTTGCAGTTCAAGAAGGCACCTGGTTCAGGATGGTGGAGCATTTGGAAAGTTGCTTTGCTTCTTGCGCAGTGGGGGGCGCTAAAGTTGTGCACTTGGTGTAGAAGAGCACAAAAAAGTATTGATGTCCTCTGTGGTGCAGGTGGTACAGAAGGGCTAGTGCTGCTGTTCCCCAGTGCAGAGGAGCTGGTGGTCCTCTTCTGGTTGGTGCAAAATGGCTACAAGTGTTCTGTGGCAGGTGGTCCTATCCTGGGTCCTGTTTCTCTCAGGGAAATGGATCAGGGCTTTTGGAGCTCCAGTTTATATATGAGGCTGAGATAAGGACAGTTGCTGTGTCAGGATTAGCTCACTAACCAGCCCTGGCCGCTCCTATTTTCCAACACGTACACAGGGTAATGTGACAGCCTGGACCTCCTCCTGTTACCTCTTATTATTTCTTCTGCATAATTAGCACTTGGCACGAATGGCAGTGATTCCCTATAGTACTATATGAGCTGGTGTCCTCAGAGCCTCCGCTGGCTGAGTGATCCTACATCAAATCTGATTCTGGAAAAGCTGGGACTCATCCTGCTTTCCCAATAGCAAGAAAGGCAATACCATTCAGCAAGACCTGGGTTACTACCCATCTAGGAGCAATACTGAGGTGCAATAAATGGAATCAATCATGATATGTATATGATATAACATTTTATGCAAGGGCGTACATAGAAATCATAGGACCCATAGCAGAAGTCCTAATTGGCCCCCCTACCCTAAAACAAAATAATATCCGATGGGGTCACAGAAGAGCATATGTCACAACTTTGCAGACCTTACAAAATAATTTTGCCATTATCGAAGCCCCTTAGTGATCCCACGCATTAAGATACCCCTCTCATGGCCCCCAAAAAGTATGAAGCAAACAAAAGTGCTCCCTAAACACAATAAAATACCATCACAGTGAATTCCTCTGCAGTACCCTCCACACGCAAAGTATGATGTCACTACAGTAGCCCCTGCAAAGTATAATACCCCCCATTGTGACCACAGCACAGTATGATGGCCCCACACAGCCGTCCACACAGTATGATGGCCCCCACACAGCCCTCCACATAATATGATGACCCCCACACAGCCTTCCACACAATATGATGCCCCCACACAGCATGATGGCCCCCACACAGCCCTGCACACAATATGATGCCCCCCACACAATATGATGGCCCCCACACAGCCCTCCACACAGTATGATGGCCCCCACACAGCCCTCCACACAATATGATGGCCCCCACACAGACCTCCACACAATATGATGGTCCCCACACAGCCCTCCATACAATATGATGGTCTCCACGCAGCCCTTCACACAATATGATGGTCCCCACACAGCCCTCCATACAATATGATGGCCTCCACGCAGCCCTTCACACAATATGATGGTCCCCACGCAGCCATTCACACAATATGATGGTCCCCACACAACCCTCCTCACAATATGATGGCTCCCACGCAGCCCTCCACACAATATGATGGCCCCCACGCAGCCCTTCACACAATATGATGGTCCCCACACAGCCCTCCACACAATATGATGGTCTCCACGCAGCCCTTCACACAATATGATGGTCCCCACGCAGCCCTTCACACAATATGATGGTCCCCACACAGCCCTCCTCACAATATGAGGGCACCCACGCAGCCCTTCACACAATATAATGGTCCCCATGCAGCCCTTCACACAATATGATGGTCCCCATGCAGCCCTTCACACAATATGATGGTCCCCACGCAGCCCTTCCCACAATATGATGGTCCCCACACAGCCCTCCACACAATATGATGGCTTTCTACACTGGTTGTGCACCAGTTCAGACTAGTTCTCTGTTCAGTCAGTTTACCTACTTGCTTTCTACACAGCCCTCCACACAGTATGTTGGCCCCCCACACAGTATGATGGCCCTTCATACAGTATAGCGGCCCCCATAACCATCCACAGTATGATGGTCTCCACACAACCTTCCACACAATATGATATGCCCAACACAACCCTCCTCACAGTATACTGTCCCCCCACATAGCCCTGCAAACTGTATGTCAACGGCGCTGCAGCCAATCAATGAGCTCAGCAGCTCTGAGCTGTTTATGCCGTCAACATGGCAAAAGTAGCTGAGCTCATTAATTAGCTGCAGTGCTGCCAAAATAACGTCAGGACCAGGGTTGAGCGACCTTCACTTTTATAGGATCGGGTCGGGTTTCACGAAACCCGACTTTTGGAAAAGTCGGGACGAGTCAAATCGGCCGATCCTATAAAAAAGTCGGGGTCGGCCGAAACTCGAAACCCAATGCAGTGCATTGGGTTTCCATGGTTCCCAGAGTCTGAAGGAGCGGAAACTCTCCTTCAGGCCCTGGGATCCATATTTAAGTGTAAAATATAGAATTAAAATAAAAAATATTGCAATACTTACCCTCTGACGCGCCCTGGTACTAACCGGCAGCCTTCCTCCTTCGAATCCGCGCTTCTAGGACCTTGCCGTGACGTCGCGGTGACGTCGCGGCTTGTGATTGGCCGCGCGGCCGCCCATGTGACCGCTCGCGCGGCCAATCACAAGCCTTCCTTCCTAAGAATCAGCCCTTCCAGGACCTTCGGTGACGTCGCGGGTGACGTCGCGGCTTGTGATTGGCCGCGCGAGCGGTCACATGGGCGGCCGCGCGGCCAATCACAAGCCGAGACGTCACCGCGACGTCACGGCAAGGTCCTAGAAGCGCGGATTCGAAGGAGGAAGGCTGCCGGTTAGTACCAGGGCGCGTCAGAGGGTAAGTATTGCAATATTTTTTATTTTAATTCTATATTTTACACTTTAATCTGAATTCTGATACCAATTCCCGATATCTTAAACATATCGGGAATCGGGATCGGAATTCCGATTCCAGATTCAAAAGATCGCCGACTTCATGGCCGACCCCCCACTGGGGTCGGGTCGGGTTTCATGAAACCCGACCTTGCCAAAAGTCGGCGACTTTTGAACAATTTCGACCCGTTTCGCTCAACCCTAGTCAGGACTGCATCCAATATCAAACAATGGGAGCAGCAGCAGATGCTCAGCACTGGTTTCGATGAGGGTAGTAAAATACTGATTATTTGTTTTTTAAACAAAATGCAGTCTGTGGCTAGGGAATTTCTGAAACCGAAAAACCCCATTAAGAATATTCCATCAAATGGGTCTCACTTCAGGCACGCTCACTCAGCAATTTTCAGAACTCAAGTGAATGGAGAGAGGTGCTTATAAATAAGAACTGTACAAAACAGGTACTCGTCCTCAAGATAGGCGGGACCTGCAAGTAGCAGGCATATATGGCATATCCTTGGGATATAGCATAAATGGCCGATATGATACTACCCCTTTAAAGAGAATCTGTCAGCAGGTGTCACATCAGGTATAATATTAATCAACGTCACAGTACCCTTATGGCCATGCCTTTAGCTTGTAGGGCTAAATCCTGCTGACAGGTTCTCTTTAAGGAGGTTTTTGGGCAAAGGTTTCTTGGTGCTTGATGGAGTTTTTGATTTTTCTAAAAAAAAGAAAAGTGCTGTATATGGGTGTTGCAGTCCTGAAACTTAGGCTTCATCGGAAGTCAATTTTTCACGGATAGAACACGTTCCCATTACAGTCTATGGGGCTGTTTACATGTCTGTGGGTTTTTTTGTGGACCGAGATGTGTTCATTTTTACGAGTCACAGATCAAACGCACCCATTCAAATCAATGGATCTGTGGGAAAATGAACAGCAGACGCCATCTGTGTGATATCTGAATGCTGCCTGTGTTTTACTGTTAAATGGATAGGAGATGCTTGGAAATTTTACAAGCATGCATGTGTGGCACCCCAGGAGTCCAGTTGCAACAGTGGCATTGCCCCCCTCACAGGGGGAGATGTCATGCCTGGAAGCAAGGAGGGGTCCCCTTACCAGGTATCACTAGCATCCAACACTTTTCCTCACCCCAGACCAGAAGGGGGAGCTCTAACACCAGGTTTCAGGGGAGCTTCCCTATAAGTTCTTAAATGGTGAAAACAACTATGTGTGGTGCACAAGTAGGGGCCCAATCCGTATCAAGTTTTTTATATAAACTTGGCACACACTAAGTGGATGCAGTGAAGAATTTAATGAAATGCAGTACATACAGTAACAGCTGACGTTTCGGTCACAGCGACCTTCATCAGAGCACTAAAGTAATGTACTGTATCGTATGTTGGAACAAAGTGCCTCTGATGAGGGTCGCGGTGACCGAAATGTCAACTGTTATTATATGTACTGCATTTCATTAAATTCTTCACTGCATCCACTTCGTGTATGCCAAGTTTATATTAAAAAGAATCCCTATAAGTTCTGGCCTGGAGGTGGAGTTAGTTAGTCTGAGTTTGAGAGAGAGAGTGAGAGGAGAGGAGAGAAGTCGAGGAGAATCTGGGGAGTGGAGCTGTAACCAAGCTCACCCCAGAGCTGAGCGTTAGAAACCGGACACCGGAGTCCGTGGTTGCGTGGGTGCAGCACCCCAGGTTACCTTCGGGGAAGGTGATGTCATGTTCAGAGGCAAAGGAGTTCTCTTCACCAGGTAAGGCACACACATGCAACACATTCTGAATCCAGGCCAGGAGGGGGAGCTCAATACCCGGATTCAGGGGAGCTTCCCTATGCTTTACATATCCTGACCTAGAGGAGGAGCCTCAGCTAGTTAGTTGTTCAGAGACACTGAAGGAGAAGGAAGTCTGGAACTGAGTGCAGACAGAAAGGCCTGATAGCCACGAGGGAGCTGCAGCCTCTAGAAGGACAGATAACCTGGAGTGGTTGTATGTGGAGTAGCCGGAAGGGAAGCAGCACAGTAGAGGAACAGAGCTCAGAGGGGAACTGTGGCAGGGCACCCTCAGTGCTGAAGCGCAGTAGCCGGCAACCGGGAGCCCGAGGCTCTCATGGGACTCTAGGACACGGAGCAGAACAGGAGGGCACGACACTACACGTTACCTGCCTGCACCACGCCTGAGACGCAGCAGCACCTGAGGAGCCCGTGGCATGTTAGAGTCCCTGTAAAAAGGCTCAAGCTGCCTGTCGTGCAGGTACCTGTCCCAGGACAGGGGGAAACTGGAGGACCCTGTCGGAAGCTTCAGGCAGCAGGAACCTAACCTTGGAAGGCGCTAGTTGGAAAGGCTCATAAACCTCTACTGGTACAGGAGAACTCTCACTTGCCTTTGAGCCAGCCGGACCACCATCATCTATGCCCGGTACCCTGGACTGTGGCCTGTCACCCACAAGTAAACCAGGTAAAGACTTACAACTTGTCTCCTCTCATTTATTCACCGGCTATACCATCTACGCCACACATGATAGGACCCATGGGGACCCCGCTTCACCTGTGGGAAGTGTAACATCTGGGCTGCTGCAACATCCCCCAGGGGACCCCTTTAATGCAGCATCGGTCCCCCTATTGACCAAACTCCACAGGTGGCGTCACCACAAACTCTGAACATTTAACCTCCTTTAATGTTGATGCTCAGGGCCACTGACTGGGTCGCAGCCACCGTGACATCCCCTTTTGCGACTGTACCCGGTACCGAGTATCCCACTGCCCTGTGGGAGCGTCAGGGGTACTGAAGTCCCGGCTGTTAAACCCGATGGGCAGGAGATTGCAGGTCTCCTGGCCCACCTAACACCCAGCAGCACAGCAGCATTCCATAGCCTGGAGCCGCCAAGAAGGAGCAACACCTGTAATAGGCTCAATTGGCCTGCCATGCTAGTAATGTTTCATTCTAACTGTCAGACAGTGAGAGGAACTTGAGCAGAGCTTAAAGCAGCAAGGACCTAACAGGACAGCGCAGTAGGAAGACCTCCGAACCCACCTGGCTAGGTGGATCCTAAATTGCTTCCAGGCTGCCCGGATCTCCATTACAAACTGTTACCCGTGCCCTGGACTGCACATTCAGCCATCGAGTAAAGGAAAAGAAAGCTACAGCCCTTGTGTCCTCCAGTCATTTCTAGCACCCTCAGTCCTGCACCCCAATGTCCACGATCCCTTATAACAGTTATAACAGTACTGGTAGCCCTGGGGCCCTGCTCCACCTGTGAGGAGCAGAACCATCCCAGTTGCATCACCAGCGGTCCCCTTAAGCAGCGTCGGCCATCCATTGACGAACACCACGGGTGGTGTAATGAACTAATCCCCTATAAACCCCTATTTCCCTCATCATTTTATTGCGCGCCCAGGGCCAAGGACCGGGTCACTGCTGCCGTGACAACCCCCTGAGGAACTGCTCGACCCGGATGGAGCACCCCACGGCCCTTGCGGGCGTCGCAAATGGATTGTAAAAACAGACACACAGACGAAAAATGAATGAAAATTGGATCCAGCACACTAATAACCTACAAGAGCAAAACCGATGTCTAACTGAGGCCTTACACTGAATAATGCTGATACGCAATACCAGACACAGCCATAGACAAGAGTGGCGCTGTTCTGTAAAAATTAGAGCTTGGATCTGATCGGTTCCAGTATTGTAATTTTTAGGCTAATCATGTGTATAAGGAATATTACATGCACCAGAAGGGTACGCCGTTCTGTTTCCATAGGTCCACACGTCCGAGCCGCTGAGCTCAATAACTGGCTGCAGCGATGTTAATGTTATGTCACCGCTGCAACCAATCAACAAAAAAACAGGGAAGTGGCGGAGACTCGGGAGGTTGAGTAAAGCTCAGTTTGGTGTTTTTACAAGTTACTTAGCATATGAGCAAAAAATTGTTGTAAGGGAACAGCCCCTTAAGTGAAGAAAGCTTCCCCTTTAAAGGAACGTAGACAGGGCAAACAGCCTAGAGTAAAAAAAAAAAAATTGATAAAAAAAATTATGGTTGGAACTGTTTTTTTATAAGGTTTTATTCATATATTCCTGTCACTTTACAAGAAAATGGACTGTTTGGAGTTTATCTTAATTCGTTTAATGCTTCGTTTTTCATCTGTTTGCGTCGCCTGTGTCCGTGTTTACCGCCCATATGTCATGGGATGGAGCTTCTTAGCATAATAAAAAGGACAGCGTTTAATTTAGTTTTCTGACCCATCATTATATGTCCACAAAACCAATGAGAATAGGACACGTCTCCATGTTTTTTTTTATAAAAAAAAGCTGTCCGTTGTCCATAGCAACCAATCACAGAGCAGCATTCATTTTGCAGGTGCAGTTTCAAAAGTGAATGCTGCGCTGTAATTGGTTGCTATTAGGCAACAAAGACACTAAGTCGGTTTTCATAAACATGGCCCCAAGGTGTCCGTGGAAAATTCTCTCAGAATATGGTCAGAAAAACATTGATGGCGGCTCTTTTCATATATTATATATATATGTATATATATATATATATATATATATATATACTAGCTGAAGAGCCCGCCATTGCCTGGGCATAGTAAATATCTGTGGTTAGTTATAGCACCTCACTTCTGTTATTTTCCCATGACGCCTCTCATTTTCCCCATCACATCTTTCATTTTCCCTCTCACATCTCTCATTTTCTCCCTCACACCTCTCATTTTCCCCCTCGCTCCTCTTATTTCCCCCCTTACTCCTCTCATTCCCCCCTAACACTTGTCATTTCGACCTCACATCTGTCATTTTCCGATCACTCCACTATTTTCCCTCACTCCTCTCATTTTGCACTCACCTTTTCATTTTCACCTCACACCTCTCATTTTCACATCAGTATATACATGTTTGTCATCTCCCTTATATATAGTATACACCTGTATGTCATCTCCTGTATATAGTATATACCTGTATGTCATCTCCCCTGTATATAGTATATACCTGCTGTGTGTCATCTCCCCTGTATATAGTATATACCTGTATGTCATCTCCTGTATATAGTATATACCTGTAGGTCATCTGCTCCTGTATATAGTATATACCTGTGTGTCATCTCCTCCTGTATATAGTATATACCTGTATGTCATCTCCTCCTGTATATAGTATGTACCTGTATGTCATCTCCTCCTCTATATAGAATATACCTGTGTGTAATCTCTCCTGTATATAGTATATACCTGTGTGTTATCTCCCCTGTACATAGTATATATCTGTATGTCATTTCCTCCTGTATTACACCTCATTCACACGTTATTTGGTCAATATTTTTACCTCGGTATTTGTAAGCTAAATTGGCAGCCTGATAAATCCCCAGCGAACAGGAAGCCCTCCCCCCTGGCAGTATATATTAGCTCACACATACACATAATAGACAGGTTATGTGACTGACAGCTGCCGGATTTCCTATATGGTACATTTGTTGCTCTTGTAGTTTGTCTGCTTATTAATCAGATTTTTATTTTTGAAGGATAATACCAGACTTGTGTGTGTTTTAGGGCGAGTTTCGTGTGTCAAGTTGGGTGTGTTGAGTTGCGTGTGGCGACATGCATGTAGCGACTTTTGTGAGATGTGTTTTGTGTGGCGACATGCATGTAGCAACTTTTTGTGTGTCGAGTTGCATGTGACAGGTTAGTGTAGCAAGTTGTGTGCAGCAAGTTTTGCGCATGGCGAGTTTTGCGCGTGGCGAGTTTTATGTGTGGTGCCTTTTGAGTATGTGCAAGTTTTGTGTGAGGCAACTTTAGCATGTGTTGCAACTTTTGTGCATGTGGCAATTTTTCCGCGTGTGCAAGTTTTGCGTGTCGCGAGTTTTCCCATGAGGTGAGTTTTGCACGTGTGGCGAGTTTTGCGTGAGCCTAGTTTTGCATGTGGTGAGTTTTGCGCGTGGCGAGTTTTGAGCGGAGACTTTTGTGTTTCGACTTTTATGTGGCGAGGTTGGTGTATGTGTGGTGAAATGTGTGCTGAGGGTGATATGTGTTCAAGCACGTGGAAATGTGTGGCACATTTTGTGTGTGTGTTCATATTCCTGTGTGTGGTGAGTATCCCATGTCGGGGCCCTACCTTAGCAACTGTACGGTATATACTCTTTATTGCTCTCATTCTTTAAGTCCCCCTTGTTCACATCTGGCAGCTGTCAATTTGCCTCCAACACTTTTCCTTTCACTTTTTCCCCATTATGTAGATAGGGGCAAAATTGTTTGGTGAATTGGAAAGCGCAGGGTTAAAATTTCACCTCACAACATAGCCTATGACGCTCTCGGGGTCCAGACGTGTGACTGTGCAATATTTTGTGGCTGTAGCTGCGACGCCTCCAACACTTTTTCTTTCACTTTTTCCCCATTATGTAGATAGGGGCAAAATTGTTTGGTGAATTGGAAAGCGCGGGGTTAAAATTTCGCCTCACAACATAGCCTATGACGCTCTCGGGGTCCAGACGTGTGACTGCAAAATTTTGTGGCTGTAGCTGCGACGGTGCAGATGCCAATTCCGGACATACACACACACACATACACACACACATTCAGCTTTATATATTAGATATATATATACATACACATATATACATGTACAGTACAGACCAAAAGTTTGGACACACCTTCTCATTTAAAGATTTTTATGTATTTTCATGACTATGAAAATTGTACATTCACACTGAAGGCATCAAAACTATGAATTAACACATGTGGAATTATATACTTAACAAAAAAGTGTGAAACAACTGAAAATATGTCTTACATTCTAGGTTCTTCAAAGTAGCCACCTTTTGCTTTGATGACTGCTTTGCACCCTCTTGGCATTCTCTTGATGAGCTTCAAGAGGTAGTCACCGGGAATGGTCTTCCAACAATCTTGAAGGAGTTCCCAGAGATGCTTAGCACTTGTTGGCCCTTTTGCCTTCACTCTGCGGTCAAGCTCACCCCAAACCATCTCGATTGGGTTCAGGTCTGGTGACTGTGGGGGCCAGGTCATCTGGCGTAGCATCCCATCACTCTCCTTCTTGGTCAAATAGCCCTTACACAGCCTGGAGGTGTGTTTGAGGTCATTGTCCTGTTGAAAAATAAATGATGGTCCAACTAAACGCAAACAGGATGGAATAGCATGCCGCTGCAAGATGCTGTGGTAGCCATGCTGGTTCAGTATGCCTTCAATTTTGAATAAATCCCCAACAGTGTCACCAGCAAAGCAACCCCACATCATCACACCCAGAGGTGTATCTAGCGTTTCTGGCACCCGGGGCAAGAATTCATTTTGGCCCCCCCCCTCCAAGGGCATATGCCCCCCGTCAGCCCCATCATTGCCCTCTCCTCCCCCCCCCCACACACACCATTCTCTTCTCTGCACATTCCCCTGCAGCGCGATACACACACACACAATACTGAGACACACACATACGCACACACTCACATACACACAAACACACATACATTCACACACACACACACATTCACACTCACATTCACACACATACACACACTCACATACACACACACATACACACACTCCTCTCACCTCTCCTCGCGCTCTGCGCAGCAGCTCCATCGCCTTCCTCTGACACAGCCGGCCGCTGAATGATGACGTCATCCAGAGGCGCGTCTGTGTGAGAGGAAGCAGGAAGAAGACAGATCGTGCGGCTGGGCAGTGGAGCTGCAGGGATTTCTCCCTGCCCGCCGCAGCCACTCTGCAGGGGCTCCCCTCCCCCTCTGCACACACTGGGAGCCGGCACTCTGCAGCTTCTCTGTGCCGGCTGTCAGCTTGACAGTCGGCACAAAGAACAGCTGACTCCCAGTGCGGGGGGCGGCAGAATGCAGCCGCCGGGGGAGACACTGCGGACCGCCGAATTAGGTGGCCCGACTGCGCCCCCCCTGCCGGCTGCGCCCGGGGCACATGTCCCGGCTGCCCCCCCTAGATACGCCACTGATCACACCTCCTCCTCCATGCTTCACGGTGGGAACCAGGCATGTAGAGTCCATCCGTTCACCTTTTTTTGCGCCGCACAAAGACACGGTGGTTGGAACCAAAGATCTCAAATTTGGACTCATCATACCAAAGCACAGATTTCCACTGGTCTAATGTCCATTCCTTGTGTTCTTTAGCCCAAACAAGTCTCTTCTGCTTGTTGCCTGTCCTTAGCAGTGGTTTCCTAGCAGCTATTTTACCATGAAGGCCTGCTGCACAAAGTCTCCTCTTAACAGTCGTTGCAGAGATGTGTCTGCTGCTAGAACTCTGTGTGGCATTAACCTGGTCTCTAATCTGAGCTGCTGTTAACCTGCAATTTCTGAGGCTGGTGACTCGGATAAACTTATACTCAGAAGCAGAGGTGACTCTTGGTCTTCCTTTCCTGGGGCGGTCCTCATGTGAGCCAGTGTCTTTGTAGCGCTTGATGGTTTTTGTCACTGCACTTGGGGACACTTGCAAAGTTTTCCCATTTTTTCGGACTGACTGACCTTCATTTCTTAAAGTAATGATGGCCACTCGTTTTTCTTTACTTAGCTGCTTTTTTCTTGCCATAATTACAAATTATATAAAATACAAGTATATAATTCCACATGTGTTAATTCATAGTTTTGATGCCTTCAATGTGAATGTACAATTTTCATAGTCATGATAATACAGAAAAATCTTTAAATGAGAATGTGTGTCCAAACTTTTGGTCTGTACTGTATATATATATATATATATATATATATATATATATATATCAGTGAGTCTGGAGCAGCATTATACCCTATGCGGGGGCAGCATTATACCCTATGAGTGGGGTAGCATTATACCCTATGAGGGGGGCAACATTCCCTATGGGGGCAGAATTATACCCTATGAGGGGGGCAGCATTATTCCCTATGGGGGCAGCATTATACCCTATAAGGGGAGGAAGCATTATTCTTTAGGGGGGCAGCATTATACCCTATGAGGGGGACAGCATTATTCCCTATGAGGGGACAGCATTATACCCTATGAGGGTGCAGCATTATTCCCTATGGGGGCAGCATTATACCCTATGAGGGGGGCAGCATTATTCCCTATGGGGGCAGCATTATACCCTATGTGGGGGGCAGCATTATTCCCTATGAAGGGGCAGCATTATACCCTATGAGGGGGCAGCATTATTCCCTATGGGGGCAGCATTATACCCTATGAGGGGGGCAGCATTATTCCCTATGGGGGCAGCATTATACCCTATGTGGGTGCAGCATTATTGCCTATGGGGGCAGCATTATACCCTATGAGGGGGGCAGCATTATTCCCTATGGGGGCAGCATTATACCCTATGTGGGGGGCAGCATTATTCCCTATGAAGGGGCAGCATTATACCCTATGAGGGGGGCAGCATTATTCCCTATGGGGGCAGCATTATACCCTATGTGGGGGGCAGCATTATTCCCTATGAAGGGGCAGCATTATACCCTATGAGGGGGCAGCATTATTCCCTATGGGGGCAGCATTATACCCTATGAGGGGGGCAGCATTATTCCCTATGGGGGCAGCATTATACCCTATGTGGGGGTAGCATTATACCCTATGAGGGGGCAGCATTATTCCCTATGGGGGCAGCATTATACCCTATGAGGGGGGCAGCATTATTCCCTATGGGGGCAGCATTATACCCTATGTGGGGGGCAGCATTATTCCCTATGAAGGGGCAGCATTATACCCTATGAGGGGGCAGCATTATTCCCTATGGGGGCAGCATTATACCCTATGAGGGGGGTAGCATTATTCCCTATGGGGGCAGCATTATACCCTATGTGGGGGGCAGCATTATTCCCTATGAAGGGGCAGCATTATACCCTATGAGGGGGCAGCATTATTCCCTATGGGGGCAGCATTATACCCTATGTGGGGGGCAGCATTATTCCCTATGAAGGGGCAGCATTATACCCTATGAGGGGGCAGCATTATTCCCTATGGGGGCAGCATTATACCCTATGAGGGGGGCAGCATTATTCCCTATGGGGGCAGCATTATACCCTATGTGGGGGGCAGCATTATTCCCTATGAAGGGGCAGCATTATACCCTATGAGGGGGCAGCATTATTCCCTATGGGGGCAGCATTATACCCTATGAGGGGGCAGCATTATTCCCTATGGGGGCAGCATTATACCCTATGAGGGATCAGCATTATACCCTATGAGGGGGCAGCATTATTCCTTATGGGGGCAGCATTATACCCTATGAGGGGGGCAGCATTATTCCCTATGGGGCAGCATTATATCCTATGAGGGGGACAGCATTATTTCCTATGGGGGCAGCATTTTTCCCTATGAGGGGGGCAGCATTATTCCCTATGGGGTCAGCATTATACCCTATGGGGGGGCAGCATTATACTGTATGATGGGGTAGCATTAATCTCTATGGGGAGATACATTATACCCTATGGATGACAGCATTGTACCCTATTGGGGAGCTGCATTGTATCCTATGAGGGGAGTAGCCTTATTCCCTATAGGGGAGCTGCATTGTACACTATAAGGGGGCAGCATTATTCCCTATGGGGGAAGCTGCATTATATCCTATGGGGGGCAGCATTATTCCCTATGGGGGAAGCTGCATTATATCCTATGGGGGAGCTGTATTATACCCTATGAGGGAGGGCAGCATTATTCCCTATAGGGGAAGCTGCATTATACCCTATAGGGGGCAGCATTATTCCCTATGGGGGAAGCGGCATTACATCCTATGGGGGGAGCTGCATTATACCCTATGAGGGAGGGCTGCATTATACCCTATGAGGGGAGCTGCATTGTACCCTATCAGGGGGGCAGAATTATTCCCTATGGAGGAGCTGTATTGTACCCTATAAGTGGGGCAGCATTATTCCCTATGGAGGAAGCTGCATTATACCCTATGGCGGAGCTGAATTATACCCTATGAGATGAGGAAGAGCTGCATTATTCCTTATGGGGCAGCATTATACCCTATGAGGGGGGCAGCATTATATCCTATGAGGGGGACAGCATTATTTCCTATGGGGGCAGCATTTTCCCTATGAGGGGGGCAGCATTATTCCCTATGGGGTCAGCATTATACCCTATGGGGGGCAGCGTTATACTGTATGATGGGGTAGCATTATTCTCTATGGGGAGATACATTATACCCTATGGATGACAGCATTATACTCTATTGGGGAGCTGCATTGTATCCTATGAGGGGAGTAGCCTTATTCCCTATAGGGGAGCTGCATTGTACACTATAAGGGGGCAGCATTATTCCCTATGGGGGAAGCTGCATTATACCCTATGGGGGGCAGCATTATTCCCTATGGGGGAAGCTGCATTATATCCTACGGGGGGAGCTGCATTATACCCTATGAGGGAGGGCAGCATTATTCCCTATAGGGGAAGCTGCATTATACCCTATAGGGGGCAGCATTATTCCCTATGGGGGAAGCGGCATTACATCCTATGGGGGGAGCTGCATTATACCCTATGAGGGAGGGCTGCATTATACCCTA
Organism: Ranitomeya imitator; assembly: GCF_032444005.1. Lineage (NCBI taxonomy): Eukaryota > Metazoa > Chordata > Amphibia > Anura > Dendrobatidae > Ranitomeya > Ranitomeya imitator. Next base: position 27,728,071 of record NC_091286.1, on the reverse strand, counting down.
TGAGGGGAGCTGCATTGTACCCTATGAGGGGGGCAGCATTATTCCCTATGGAGGAGCTGTATTGTACCCTATAAGTGGGACAGCATTATTCCCTATGGAGGAAGCTGCATTATACCCTATGGGGGAGCTGAATTATACCCTATGAGATGAGGAAGAGCTGCATTATACCCTAAGAGGGGGCAGCATTATACTCTAAGAGGGGGGCAGCATGATACTCTGAAGGGGCTACATTATATTTTGTGGGGGGCTGCATTATGCTATATGAGGGGGGCTACATTATATTCTATAGAGGGGCTGCATTATACTCTGAGGGGGCTACATTATATTCTATGAGGCTGGTTGCATTATATTCTACGGGGGGTACATTATATTCTATGAGGCTACATTATACTATATTAGGGGGCTACTTTATATGCTATAAGGGGGCTACTTCTTTTTGTGGTCCCTTCTAACGCTGCAATATTAAGCTTTATCATTTCCATGCCATACCTTTGTCAGGGGGGCAAGTCTTTTCCCCCGGACTCAACCGCCTCCCAGCCATCAGTCAGCCCCTCAGTGCGCCGCCTCCTCTGTCTTCAGTCATGTACCCGGCACCTGCGCTGTGCTTTCCTTTTTCGGGCATGTGCCGTTTGCACTGCCTTCAACTCACATCACTTGATGTATTCATCTCGCGCCTGTGTGTAGCCGAGGCCCGAGATCCCGCCCAGCAGTGTGTCCTCAACTACACTGCATTTTATTTCAACCAAAAAAAACATAATTCTGGCGCTTTGATTTTTTTCCTTATTACTCCGTTTAACCAATGGGATTAATTCTTTTTATACTTTGATAGATGGGCGTTACTGAACACGGCATTTCCAAATATGTTTTTTATTGCTTTATTTTGAATGGGGGGTGATTTGAACTTTTATGTTTTTCAAATTTTTTAATATTTTAATAACATTTTTTTTTACTTTTCACTTGCTTCAATAGTCTCCATCGGAGACTAGAAGCTGCGATCATCTGATTGCCTATGCTACCAAAGCAGGGTGGTGCTCATAGCAATTCAGCAATGACAACCACAGGGGTCTGCTGCAGATCCCAGGTTGTCAGGCCAAGCCATTGGCGACCTGTGGTCATATGCAGGGCTGCCAGTAGAAATTTTGGGGCCCCATACTGGCAAATTTTTTGGGGCCCGTTTGAGATTCCACCCAGGCTCCACCCCAGCCCCGCCTCCACGCTCCACCCCTTGAACTGTCCACAGTCTCACCGCTCTCTCTTGGAAAAATTCCACTTCTCACCTATCACACATTAACAGTTCTCATCGCCAGATCACACATATAGCCGGCAGCTTTTGTTTTGGCCAAAAGATTTTTTAAGCCGCCACCATAACACAGTAGACACATTTGGCCGGGCCCTACTGTACTGTAACCTATTAAATATTTGTGAAAATATGCAATATAATTTAGGTATATTTTTATTTATTTTTCAATTTTAAAAATGACCAATAATATCACATTCAATGAACAAATACAACACCATGACCTGACCACATATTACCACCAGTGACCGAATAATAGCACATACAAAGAACAAATACCGTTACTCCATGTCCAGACCACATATTACCACCACAGTGATCGAATAATATCAAATACAGGGAACAAATACCACAACACCATGACCAGGCCACACATTACCACCAATGACTGAATAATATCACACACAAGGAACAAATACCCCGGCACCATGATCAGACACCATATTACCACCACAAAGTGACCAAATAGCACATACAAGGGACAAATACCGCAACACCATGTCCAGACTACATATTACCACCACATAGTGACTGAATACTACAATACTGATCAGTAATAAAAATAAAAAGCCCACAATACTATCACCATCAGTGCCATTATACACAGGAGATCTGTACTTAGTATGCAGTGTCTGTGTACAGGTAATAGTGATCACTGGTGGTATTATACACAGGACTTCTGTATAAGTGTAAAGTGGTGATGTCTTTTTTCTATCATAAACAGTGTTGATACAGTAACTGTGTTCAGCCACTGGAGGTCACCCTTGAGTATTAGACAGGATAATTACAATGTTGTTGCAGTAATTTTGTTCAGCCACCGGAGGTCACCCATGAGTAAAAGACAAGAAGATTCTGGAAACAGGACGGTGACCTCAGAGAGAGTTTCTGGGCGTTTGAGAAGAAGCAGCGCGGTGATGGAGAGTGGGGAATCCAGATCTTGAGGCATTCCTGTTTTGGGACTGTGTGATTTCAAGAAAGCTGTTCTTGTGAGTAAACAGAGAGTGTGACCGGTCACCGACTGTGTAGTTAGCTAGGGATAGCTAGATAGGAATCACAGCCTAATTAAAGACAGTCTTGCATTAAGAATTGCCTGATAACTAATAGACACTGTGTGGATTCCTGCGCTTCACGATTCTGGCTATGGGATATTCCTGGAATTATTTGTGAACTTTATCTGGATCTGCATCAGAAGATTTGGTGGCTCAAATCCCTATTTAATCTGCTGCTGGACATCTGTATAACAAATTCAGTTATTTACCATTGAAGCATATATTGTAAAAGAATACACTGAGCGCTCAACAATAAGACAGTGCACTGCGTATACATTGAGTATATACTGTTGTATATATATATATATATATATATATATGTTGGGAACAACCGGGTACCCGTGATCTATTGTATATTAGGCGGGAGGCGGGTGTAAGATTGTATTCCTGAGAGGACCATGTGTCACAGGGAGGGAGTGGTATAGTTGTGGCGTAGTCGGATTCCTGCCTGTGAAGCTGGCACTTGGGGTCTCTCAGGCTGCATAACTTGTATTTTGTGAGTTGTGGCTATCATTTTCTGTCATTCTGTCATTTTTTGCATAAGTTAAGTTGGTTTAATATCATATTGTGCTCTGAGTCATTCATAGCAGCGCCCTATTCTGCTCTCGAGCAGCGACCGGCATAACGGTCGTTACATTTTGGCGTAGTCGGCAGGATACGGTGTTCGCTATGGATGTTACTGATGGAACAGAAGGCGCTGTCGCTCCTGCTGTAGTTATTCACCCCCCTTCCCCCATTGTTTCTGGTAGAGATGGATAAGTGGGTTGCTCTGCCAAGGGAGCGCTGCTCAATCACCTGGCCAAGTTTGATGGATACAATCTGCTGCTCAGTGATTGGGAAGGCAGGTTAAAGAATGCCATTGCCTTGCTCGGTGTTAACCCCCGACTGCAGCCAGAAGTCGCACTGAATGCTTTGGAGGGGGATTCCCGCAAAGTTGTCTTGTTGAAATCCGAGGATAAGCGAAGAACAGTTGATGACATCATTCGGATATTGAAAAAAGCATTTGATCACGTGGCGGCGGCAGGGCATCTGCGAGTACAGTTTTTCGCTCGGACCCAGAGAGACGGAGAAAGTCTGATTCAGTATGCTATAGCGTTAGAGGAGCTGCATCAGGAGGTTAAAAGGAAGTCACCTGTGACTGTGGGTTCTGAGGCTGAGGTTGACAGTATTCTTCGGGATCAGTTCATTGTGGGGATCCAAAATGAGTGAATTGTTACTGAAAGCACGAAGTATTCCTGGTATTACGTATGCTGAAATTCAGGAAGAAGCAGTAGCACGGACCTTAGAAGTGAAGCCCGTTCTGCAGTGGAGTAACCTGCAAGTGGCTGATACACGAGGGCCGGGGCCAGATCCCATCCAGACACAGCTGGCGTCTTTATAGAAAACCATGGCAAGCCTGGCAGAGCAGATGCAGGTTCGGGAAACGCCTCCGCCTAACTCCTTTATTCCGTTGTATGGGCGGTTACCCCATACCTCAAGGGAAATGTCGACTGCTATAAGACCCTGGCCATCCAGAGGTCGGGCAAGAAGACCGGTGCAATGCTGGCGATGCAGGGAATTTGGTCATTTGCAGCGAGACTGCCAGTGGAAGCTGGCAGATGAAGACTCGTCATCAGTAAAAGAGAGGCCCTCGCTGTAGTTGGGCATACGGCGGGGCAGGAACGAAAATCAGTGCCCGATGTCTGTTCTGAGGATCTGATTGGGGACAGTCCCACTTTGGAGGTGCAGTTTGCAGGCAAGAAGGTGGCGTGCCTGGTGGATACCGGGTCGGAGGTGACTACAATGCCAATTAAGTTTTTTAAGGCGCACTTCGAAGGGACTGTCAAACCGGAGTCAGGACATCTATTATAACTGAAGGCCACCAATAATGAGGAAATCCCAGTGGTGGGCATTGTATGGATGAAGGTACAGCTGTGTGGTCAGGAGTTGGGGACCAAGGGAGTGGTGCTCGTGAAGACGCAGGCGAGGCCAAACCTTCCGGTGGCTCTGGGAATGAACATCTTGAGAGAGCTGGATTCCCTTCTGTTTGAACGTGATGGTCCGCGTTATTGGAAGCGGGCGACGCCCCACAAAGTCACTCAGAGAGTCCTGCAGCAGGTGGTCCGTTCGTGCGGCATTCAGAAGAGTTCGGCAGAAGGAAGAGCAGTGGGAGCGGTGTATGTCCCACGAGGGTCTGCTGTTGTGATCGGTCCGGGTCAAGAGAAGCTTGTATTGATGCCGGTAGGGACACACAGAAAACTGAATGGTGTGGAGGTGATTCTGGAACTGACCAGTCTGTCAGAAGACACGGACAGTCTAATGGTAGCTCGGACAGTGGCCGTTGTATGAGATGGAAGTGTACCAATAAGGTGCTTGAATCTGCAAGATCATGAGATGACTCTGGCAGCAGGCACCAAGCTGGCTGATGTATATGTGTGCGGTGAGAGAGTCATTCCCAAAAGTCAGTTTACATTGAGAGCAGACCGCAGGACTGCCTGGACCCTGTCAATGCAGACGACAACCGAAGAGTCCCCCACACCTGCATGGAATGGCAGGAAGATCATGGAGATTATGGAGGTGGATGAGTCCCACTTAACATTCGAGCAGGCGCGCAGGCTGGAAGATACACTGTGGGAATATCAGGCTGCTTTCTCCAGGGATGATGAAGACTTTGGTTGCACAAAGGCAGTGGAACATGAAATACCCACAGGAGATACCCCTCCGATTCGAGAGAGATATCGACAGATCCCGCCGAACCTCTATCAGGAGGTTAAGGGGATGATAGCCCAAATGCTAGACAATGGGGTGATCTGCCAGAGTCAGAGTCCTTGGGCTGCACCAGTCGTGTTGGTACGGAAGAAGGATGGGTCCATACGGTTTTGTGTTGATTACCGCAAGCTGAATGCACATACTGTACGTGATTCTTATCCGTTACCAAGAATCGAGGAATCCTTGTCCGCACTAGGGAAGGCGAAGTATTTCTCTACGATTGACTTAGCCAGTGGCTACTGGCAGGTGCCTGTGGCGGCTCGAGATCGGCAGAAGACAGCATTCATCTTGCTGATGGGTCTCTTCGAGTTTAACCGGATGCCTTTTGGACTGAGTAATGCCCCAGGAACATTTCAGCGATTGATGGAGTATTGCTTGGGTGATTACAATTTTGAATCTGTTTTGGTCTATCTGGATGATATAATCGTATTCGGAAATTCATTCGATGATCACCTAAAAAAGCTGCAAGTGTTGCACCAACTGAGAGACAATGGACTTAAGATCAAGCCAAAAAAATGTCAACTGTTCCGGATGCAGATTGAGTATCTGGGGCATGTAGTGTCGGCTGAGGGTGTGCGTCCGGCACCGAGTAAAATTGAGGCATTCAAGGGTGGCCCAGACCCAAGACCCAGAGAGAAGTGCAGGCATTTCTCTGTCTAGCCGGATACTATCGCCAATTTGTAAAAGACTTTGCTAAAGTGGCTGAGCCACTGAATGAGATGTTGAGAGGGACGGCGCAAGGGCCCAAGAACCAACCCATCCAATGGACAGATCGACAACAACAGGCATTTGATCGGATCCGGGATGCCCTTGTACAGGCACCTTTGTTGGCGTATGCACGTTTTGACCGACCTTTCATTCTGTACACTGACGGGAGCCTCCATGGCCTGGGAGCTGTGTTAGCCCAAGAGCAGGAGGGGCGTGAACGGGTTATTGCATACTCAGTCGGTCTCTAAGAGACACCGAGCGAAACCCAGATAATTATAGCTCGTTTAAGTTGGAGATGTTGGCCTTGGTGTGGACTATGACTGAGAAATTTGCAGAGTACCTTGCTGGCTCTGAGATTTTTGTGATGACTGACAATAATCCGCTGGCACACCTGGCAGTGGGATCGATTGGCCATAACGGAAGGGCTACTGTATCGCTGGATCTACATAGCGGCAGAGCTGGGGTACCATTGGCAGGTGGTGATCCCAGCCTCAATGGCTCCGGACATTGCCCGAGAGGCTCATACGCAGGGTGCACATTTTGGACCTGAAAAGACTTATAGATGGTTGCACCAATTTATGTACACACCTGGCTTGGAAGAAGTCGTGAAAGAGGTGTGTGCTAAGTGCCGGACCTGTGAATTGAATAAGTCCCCAGAACAGAGAGCTCCTGTTCAAACAATCGTGACGTCTGCCCCGCTGGAAGAATTAATGGTGGACTATCTGTCCATTGGGTACTCCAGCAGCGGTCATCATTCATGCCTGGTCATGACCGATCATTTCACAAAATTTGCTGTGGCCGTTCCCAATAAAGATCAGACTGCTAAGTCCGCAGCAGAGGCGATCTGTAAACATTTCATTCTGGTGTATGGGTGCCCTCAAAGAGTGCATTCAGACCAAGGTACCTGTTTTCAGGATCAGCTCATGACTGAGTTGCTGCAGGTCTATGGGATTCAGCAATCCCGGCAACGCCTTATCACCCGCAGGGAAATGGAGCTTGTGAGTGATTCAACCGAACGCTGCTCCAGATGCTGAGAACACTGGAACAAAGGCAAAAGGGTTGATGGCCTGAGTTTCTCCCTGAACTTATGTGGGCTTATAATAACAGAGTCCATAACACTACAGGGTTCATGCCTTATGCAATGATGTTCGGCCGGCCTGGACGAGAAATCAGGGAGCTGAGTCTGACGGTACCGGATGAGCCACAGTATCGTACAGCCAGTGAGTGGGTCCAGGATCACCAAAGAAAACTGCGAGAGATCCATCAGATAGTGAAAGAATGTGTACGGGATCATCCACACCGAGATCGAAAACCAGTGCACGGGGATGAGTTCCAGGTGGGTGACAGGGTGCTAGTGCGGGTTACACGTCCAGAGGGGAAGTTGAATGACAGGTGGGAGGATACACCTTACACAGTAGTGGAAAGGGTGTTCCCAGGAGGAAGTGTGTACATGGTGGTCCCTGAGGGGTGTATCGGACCTCGTCGCACGATGCATCGGAATTGGCTAAAGCGGTGGATATCCGACGCACCTGTCTGTTCCCCTGAGTTATCCGATCCAACGATGGTGCAACCGAGCAATGTTGAGTGTTACTGTTGGGATGACTGTGATGGCGATCTCCCAGAAATGCAGAGTCCGACAGTGCAAACTCCAGATATGCCCACTGATGTTACTGTTCCACCAGATACTACAAATGTTTCATTGAACCCGACAGGTACTGGCTTACGGAGGTCAGAGAGGAGCACAGCTGGAATTCCTCTGATACGATATAATCCTGATGAGTATATGTCGCTTGTGAGTTGTGAGAAGCCATTTGTCGGGACGCCAAATTGAAAGTAGGGTGGAGTGTAAAGTGGTGATGTCTTTTTTCTATCATAAACAGTGTTGATACAGTAACTGTGTTCAGCCACCGGAGGTCACCCTTGAGTAATAGACAGGATAATTACAATGTTGTGAGAAGCCATTTGTCGGGACGCCAAATTGAAAGTGGGGTGGAGTGTAAAGTGGTGATGTCTTTTTTCTATCATAAACAGTGTTGATACAGTAATTTTGTTCAGCCACCGGTAAAAGACAAGAAGATTCTGGAAACAAGACAGTTACCTCAGAGAGAGTTTCTGGGCGTTTGAGAAGAAGCAGCGCGGTGATGGAGAGTGGGGAATCCAGATCTTGAGGCATTCCTGTTTTGGGACTGTGTGACTGCAAGAAAGCTATTCTTGTGAGTAAACAGAGAAGTGTGACCGGTCACCGACAGTGTAGTTAGCTCACGATTCTGGCTGTGGGATATTCTTGTAATTATTTGTGAACTTTATCTGGATCTGCATCAGAAGATTTGGTGGCTCAAATCCCTATTTAATCCGCTGCTGGACATCTGTATAATAAATTCAGTTATTTACCATTGAAGCATATATTGTAAAAGAGTACACTCTGAGCGCTCAACAATAAGACAGTGCAATGCGTATACATTGAGTATATACTGTGATATATATATATATATGTTGGGAACAACCGGGTACCCATGATCTATTGTAAATTAGGCGGGAGGCGGGTGTAAGATTGTATTCCTGAGAGGACCACGTGTAGGCCCATTACAGGTAAGGGAGGGAGTGGTATAGTTGTGGGGTAGTCCGATTCCTATCTGTGAAGCTGGCACTTGGGGTCTCTCAGGCTCCATAACTTGTATTCTGTGAGTTGTGGCTGTTGTGGCCCATACTGCACTTGATACTTGACTATTGCACTTAAACACACGGGCTGATGACCGCATCATGCAGCTTTATATGAAAATCCCTATTTATTATAATTGCCAGACCTGAAATAACAAGCACTTTTCACCTATTGTGTCCCCCCATTTTCTTTTAGATTGTAAACTTGCGAGCAGGGACCTCACCCCTAATGTCACTGTTTAAATTGTCTTAACTTGTACTGAATTTATTGTCTGTACATGTCCCCGTTTAATTGTAAAGTGCTGCGGAATTTGTTGGCGCTATATAAATAAAAATTATTATTATTATTATATTGTGTTGGGAGAGAAAATTCTGTCATTTTTTGCATAAGTTCTAAAGAAAAGTTGGTTTAATATCATATTGTGCTCTGAGCAGCGCCATATTATGTTCTCAAGCAGCGACTGGCATAACGGTCGTTACATATAGTATACAGTGTATAGTGTCAGTGTATAGGTAACATACTGACTCACCAGTGACGTCTCTAGGTGAAGTCCTTCATCTTTGTTTTTCATCCAGCACAGACCGCCATCACTTCTTCCATCCAGGACTCATCTCAGCAGGAAATAACACAGTTATCTCGACCTCCGCTTGCAGAACACATTACTTAATTTTTCCCAACTTCTACATTACACCACATGAAGAAAAAAAGGCAACATAGTATCACTCTACACAGTAACAGGACCACCCCCCCATTTAAAACAGTATACTCAAAAAATAAAATAAATACATCACTGCAGTAATAATATCCCTTAATTAGCCCCTATAGTAATAATATTCCCCATCCTGGCCCCTGTGTGTCTCATTCTTGGCGTCAGCCATATGTTCTCCCATCCTGCCCTCATGAGTATCCATTCTGCCTCATATGATCTCCCCATCCTGCCCCATCTGTCTCCATCATATCCATCCTGCCCCATGATCCAATCATGCCCCGTATCTCCATTATGCCCCCTATGTCTCCAGCATTCTGCCCCCAATGTGTCTCCAGCATTCTGCCCCAGTGTCTCCAGCATTCTGCCCCAGTGTGTCCAGCATTCTGCCCCCAGTGTGTCCAGCATTCTGCCCCCAGTGTCTCCAGCATTCTGCCCCCAGTGTCTCCAGCATTCTGCCCCCAATGTGTCTCCAGCATTGTGCCCACAGTGTCTCCAGCATTCTGCCCCCAGTGTCTCCAGCATTCTGCCCCCAGTGTCTCCAGCATTCTGTCCCAGTGTCTCCAGCATTCTGCCCCAGTGTCTCCAGCATTCTGCCCCCAATGTGTCTCCAGCATTCTGCCCACAGTGTCTCCAGCATTCTGCCCCCAGTGCCTCCATCATTCTGCCCCCAGTGTCTCCAGCATTCTGCCCCAGTGTGTCCAGCATTGTGCCCCAGTGTCTCCAACATTCTGCCCCCAGTGTGTCCAGCATCTCTGTCCCCAGTGTCTCCAGCATTCCACCCCAGGGCCCCCCAGATCGCCGCTCTCAATAATAATAATTAAAAAAAGTTCTTACCTGGTCGCGCTCCTGCAGTGAAAGCGAAGCTCCCTCCACTCGCCGGTGACTGACAATGACGTCGGACGCCGGCAACGTGCGCATTGCGGCTGACGTCAGCTGCCAGCCTCCGATTGGCTGGCGGCTGTTAACTATTGACGTGCGGGCACGGGCCCGCACATCAATAGCTTTGCTGCCGCAGCGCCGCTAAGGGCCAGGTGAGCAGATGAGATGGGGCTCGATGCAGGCCCCCTCTGCCCACCGGGCCCCATACGCCAGTCAGGGCAGTAATGCCCTGATGGCGGCCCTGGTCATGTGACAAGGGTGTTGATAGGTGGTGTTGGTGTCAGAGATTGACAGCGGCACTTAACATGTTAACAGTCATGGGTGGGTTGTCAATTCCACCCGCAGCTGTTAAGGGCATATGTCAGCTGATAAAATCAGCTGAGATTTGCAGGAAAACATGTGGTCTTAGTGCCGGAGCCTGCATACAACCTATGACGTACCTATACATCATAGGTCGTGAAAGGGTTATCCTGGAGAATCAGATTTCCAGGTCGTTTTCACAGCACCATGACCGCCATAAAAACAAAATCCAAAAATACAACTAGAATTTTTTTTCCTATTTTCTAAACATTCATTTTATCATTCAATGTATTGGGAGCCTCTCGCGTTTTGGCATAAAAAAAATAACCCTTAATGCAGCATTATTCTTCTCCTCAAATATGACGTGTAGGGATTGGGAAATTTAAAACATTTACAAGTACATTCTGTATGTTTGCTCAATTGTATAAAATAGTGGAAATTGTTAAATTGTTTTCACATTTCCTCCCATCCTGAATAATTCTGGAATTTGTCGTGATTGAACTTGGTTGTTTTAATTTTAACGTTTTTTTTCCAATACAAGTGTGTAACCCACAAAGCATATTTAAATCCTTTACTACCTCCTAGAGGTAAGAGCTGGTATTACAGTCTGCTAAAGGTCACACGCACTTTTCAAGCTGTTGCAAAACTACAATTTCCAGCTTGTGTGGATTTGACACTTTGTACTTTTTGTACTTTAAAAAAAAAATTAAATTAAACTTTCAAAAATAAATTTGGTTTTAGTTGCCATATTCTAACCAGAACTTTTACTTTTTGTTTAATAGCATTGTAACAGGGCTTGCTTTTCTTTCTGTTTTTTGTTGTTGTTTGATTTGCGGAATGAGCTGTTTATATTGGCACCATTTTGGGGTCCATACAACTTTTTGATCTCTTTCCATTTAATTTTTCTTTTTAGTTTGGGCGACTGCACACGCAGCATACCAAATATGTTCTTTTTTTTCCATTTTCTTAGATTCTTCTATTTATGTTTGGAGGGTAAGGGAATATACTCATCTACGTTTAAAATGGAAGAGTGAAATCAGATAAAAAATGGGATTGCACTAATTAATGTTAGTCAATGATTCGCTGTTCATCTGCGATTTTTTTTTCTTCACTCGGATCGGACTGACAATAAAAAATTCAGCATTCTGTGAGTGACCGGATATATCGAACGAGACTCGCCAATGCAAGTCGATAGGTGAAAAAAAAATCCCAGGTCTGCACCGGCCTAAGAAGGTAGAGCACAAATATACCCATGACAAAGCGCTCAATCATATGGACTCGGGTGGAAGTTTCTGGTCTGGCTGCAACCATTTTTGCACAAGAAGCAATAAGGGCAGTCCCACACGTTCAGATAATTCCGGTACCGGAAAAAATCGGTACCGGAATTATCCGTGTCCGTGTGCCCGTGCACTTCTGTGGCACATCAGTGTGGCACACGTGCGGCACACGTGTGCCGCCCGTGTGCCCACTGGGTACCACACGCACGATGTAGGAGACAGCGGTAAAGTTTAGCGCTGTCCCCTGCATCTGGTGCTGAATCCCCATTCATATCTTCCCTGCAGCAGCGTTTGCTGTAGAGAAGATATGAATAATCGTGTGTAAAATCAAGCTCCAGGACCCCACCCCCTCCCACCCTCTGTTTTTGTTTGGCCTTTTTACTGGGTTCAATAAATGCTAAAACTGAGCTGCCATTACGAGTCAGGTCATTACGAGTTCAGAGACACCAAACATGTCTAGGTTCTCTTTTATCTAAGTGGTGAAAAAAAATTCCAAACTTTGCTAAAATAAAAAAAAAAAATTGCGCAATTTTCCGATACCCGTAGCATCTCCATTTTTCATGATTTGGGGACCGTTGAGGGCCTATTTTTTGCGTGCCAAGCTGGCGTTTTTAATGATACTATTTTGGTGCAGATACGTTCTTTTGATCGCCCGTTATTGCATTTTAATGCAATGTCGCGGCGACCAAAAAAACCGTAATTCTGGCGTTTCAATTTTTTTTCTCGCTACACCGTTAAGCGATCAGGTTAATCTTTTTTTTAATTGATAGATCGGGCGATTCTGAACGTGGCGATACCAAATATGTGTAGGTTTGATTTTTTTTTTATTGATTTATTTTGAATGGTGCGAAAGGGGGGTGATTTAAACTTTTATATTTTTTTTATTTTTTTCACATTTTTTTTAACTTTTTTTTTCACTTTTGCCATGCTTCAATAGCCTCCATGGGAGGCTAGAAGCTGGCACAACTCGATCGCCTCTGCTACATCAGATCGCTGCTATGTAGCTTAATAACAGGCTTGCTATGAGCACCGACCACAGGGGGGCGCTCACAGCAGGCCGGGATCAGTAACCATATGGTTACCATTCTGATGCATCGCTGACCCCCGATCATGTGACGGGGGTCAGCGATGCGCCCATTTCCGGCCGGATGGCCAGAATCGCGATTTCACCCGCCGCTATTGCGGGCACATGTCCCGGCTTTGATGCGGGCTCACCACCGGAGTCCTGCATCAAAGAGGGGGATCTGACCTTGGACGTACTATCCCGTCCAAGGTCAGAAAGGGGTTAATTTGGCATACTCCTGTGCATCCTGCAATGCCAAATAGGTCTTCTGGGGCTCACCAGTCAGATAGGGGGCCAGCACCTCCGCCCACTGCTCTGGCTGTAGCTTCTCACACTCTGCCACTGCTTGAATACAGTCAAAAATGCCTCCACATCATCACCGGGGGTAATTTTTTGCATGGCTTGTCTTACAGTCTTCCGGACGTACGTGTCATCACCTGGACTTGGGGGAGGGGCTGCAGGCCTTCCACAAATAGCCTCTACAGGCAAGTCAATCTGCTTCTGATGCTGCTGGTGTTGCTGCTGCATCTGCTGTGTAAGCAGCTTACTTTTCTCTTGTTGCACCAATTGTTGCTGCTATAATTGTTGCTGGTGTTGTAGCTGCTGCTGCTGTGCTTGTACCAGATGTTTGAGCAGGTCCTCACACTTGTTCCTTGGGAACGCTGCCCGCACTTCTAACACCACCTGTGGTAGATCAGCTCACTCGGCTGCACTCGGAGATAGACACGGGAACACTGCGGCTTGAAAGATGCACTTGATTTATTTAGTACGGCATTAACCAAGGGTTAAGCACAAAATAAACACGGTCCTCTGGGAAAAAAAAAACAGCAAAGTAAAACAAAACGGTAGCTCAAGGTACAATCCTTCCTCCTCAGGACACAAACCATGGGAGAATCCTCTCTCCAGACACACAACATCTCTGCTTCCATTGAAAGCCAGCTACTTAAACCTTAGACCACCTGACTCCTCTATCATATGACTGTTCACATGATTGTGACATCACACAGGTCCTGTCAGGCTCTGCAGGTGGAGATAAGGTGGACATTCTCCCACCCGTTCTATGAAATATATATATATATATATATATATATATAAATAATTATTATTGCTACATAAATAAAATTTTAAAAAAAGAAAAATATAGTTAGTATTACCACCTACCTAATTACCCGAACTAATAATATAACAGAATATTTATCCCTCATAGTGAACGCCGTAAGGGAATAAAAAATGTAAATGGCTGTTTCGTCTTCCCACGAAATCTGACAAAAGAAGTCAGAAATTAATATGCACCCCAAAATTGGTAATAATAAAAAAAAGTACAGCTTTTACCGCAAATAAAAGCAAAAAACAACAACATGATAGCTCTTTGTAGATGAGGAAGAAAAATCAAAAACATAAAGGGGCCCACTGGGACTTGGTCTCCCAAAGGCCCGCATAGACCTGGAATTGTTACCATTTTCTGCTGTGTCATTTCAATCATTGAATGGTCACGTCTGCCAGCTCGTCCTACCATCCAGACCTCACACCTAGCGTCTTAATCACAAGTCCTGATCTGATTACTTACCGTGTTCTGATCAATAATTTATTTCCCTTGTATATCAGCAACACAGAGTGGAGGATTTCATTAGAGTAACAGATTGTCACTTTTATAATGGATGTGAAATAGAACCGTCCATGTGCAAAGAGCTAATTACTGCCGTATATTATTGCAGCATTATAATGAGCTCTTTATGTAGGGCAGTGATGGCGAACCTATGGCACGCGTGGCCAGCCCTGCCACCGCACACTCCACTCCCTTCCGGCAGATCCCCAAAGTCCGCAATGCTCGGGTGGCAGCCGTATCCTGCCAGCTGCCGGCCCTTTAACCCCCCAAGTGCACTATTCACAGTAATCGGGGTGGGCGGGGTTAGCACCCAATGCGCTCCCGTCCTCCTGTCCCAGAAGAGGAGCTGCTGCCAGAGAGTCCAGAGCGATCTCTGTGACCGCATCTCTGTGCCTTTCTGTTGGTTATCTGTGCCCCTCAGCTATGTGCCCCTTGTGATCTGTGTGCCCCCCAGCTATGTGCCCCCATGTGATCTCTGTGCCCCTCACTATGTGTACCTGAGTCGCCCACCAGGGTCGTGGGGTACTCGGTACCGGGTCCGGTACTCACAGTTGGATGTCACGGTGGCGGTGACCCGGTGTGTAGCCCTGAGCACCCAGGTTAAAGGGACGGTCTTTAAAGGGCTTTTGAGAATAAAGTTTGTGACGCCACCTGTGGTATTCGTTTAGTAGGGACCGACGCTGCTAAAAGGGGTCCTCTAGGGTGATGCTAAGGCACCTAGATGGTATAACTTCCCACAGGGGAAGTAGGTCCCCATGGCTCCCGTGTGTAGTTGGAGATGGTGAATGGTGCAGTAAAGAAAGGAGGACACAGGTTTGCAGTCTCTTTACCTGGTTTACTGTAGGCTTCAGGCAACCGCAGTCCAGGGCACCAGATCACAAGTACAGGCAGGGTCTAGCTGGTTTGGAAGCAAATTCAGAGTCCCCTTTACCAGGTGGACTTAGAAGCCTTCTTATTAGCGCGGTGATGTTGTAATCCCTTACTTCCTATGGCTTCTGCCAAGGTCATCACAGTTCTCTCTCTGTCTTTCATAGAAGTGGGACACAAACCCGTATGATAGGTGGCTCGAGTCTTTTTGTAGGGTCTCTATCACGACCCGGGCTCTATATGCCACTGTGTCTCCTGGGTGTTATGGCAGACAGGTTATGTGTAGTCTGCTGTCCTGCCGGTTTCTGCTGTGCCACTTAGAGTCCGACACAACCTCGGTCTTCCGGCTACCAGTATCTGCCCTTTTTTTTGCAGGGAGGTAGACCAGTCACAGCTGTCCTCCCCAGTTGTCACTCGCCTGTGCTTCGCTTTCCTGTATGCTCACTTCCTTCAGTACCTCTCAATCCTGGAGCTGCAGCAACTCTGGCTGCACGGCCCCAAACACGTCTCTCTGCCTCGGACTGCTCCAGTCTGCTGTCTGGCATGAACTGTCTTCTTTCCCTGCAGACCAGAATGTATTAATAGGGGAGTTCCCCTGAAAACCAGGTTCAGAGCTCCCCCTTCTGGCCTGGAGTGTGAACATGCATTGTGGTTACCTGATAAAAGATATCTTCGTTTGCTTCCAAGCGTGAAATCACTCTCTCCGTGAGGAAAGCAATGTCACTGTGATGACCAGGACCCTGGGGCTTCACACACTCCTGTGATCTCTGTGCCTCCCAGCTTTGTGCCCTCCTGTGATCTATGTACCCCCTGTGATATTTGTGCTCCCATGTGATCTCTGTGCCCCCTGTGATCTTTGTCCCCTCCAGCTATGTGCCCCCCTGTGATCTTCGAGCCAACCCCCAGTGATTTATTGCCTCCCCGGCAAGGCTGTCAGCCCCAGGTCCAATGTGCAACATTGCTGTCCGGGCCAAAGTGGAGTAAAGCCTGCAGGCGTGCACTGGTAAGAGCTCCAGCAGGAGCTGGACATTAAATGTATTAAGTTTAGTTTTGAGAGAGGTGGGGATGGGGGGCTGCTTTATTCAGAGGGAGTGTGTGTTTGTATATATTTTGCAGAGGGGCAGTGTGTGAGTATATATTTTGAAGAGAGATAGTGTGTGTGTGTGTATTTTGCAGAGGGGCAGTGTGTGTTTTACAGAGGGACAGTGTGTGTGTGTATATATTTTGCAGAGGGGTTGTGTGTGTGTGTTTTGCAGAGGGGTTGTGTGTGTGTTTTGCAGAGGGGTTGTGTGTGTGTTTTGCAGAGGGGCTTTGTGTGTGTGTGTTTTGCAGAGGGGCTGTGTATGTGTGTTTTGCAGAGGGTTAGTGTGTGTGTTTTGCAGAGGGTAGAGTTTGTGTGTTTTGCAGAGGGGCTGTGTGTGTTTTGCAGAGGGTTAGTGTGTGTGTTTTGCAGAGGGGTAGAGTGTGTGTGTTTTGCAGAGGGGTAGTGTGTGTGTGTGTGTGTGTGTGTAGGTGTGGGTGTATTTTGCAGGTCTTCTGCGATGTGATGTTAAATTGCCGTATTGGCACTTTCTGATACTGATAAGTGGGTTTTTGTGTAGCCGTTTCGGCACTCGGTCTCTAAAAGGTTCACCATCACTGATATATGATTATATTTTTAAAGGCGGCACTATTAAATATTGTCTAATAGAATGGACCGTCCGCATCACAGGTAGCTACAACATTTGTGCAGTTTGTAAAATCACGTAGCAAATTTAGAAATGGTCTTGATTAAAAATTGTTTCGTGTACACAGCTCCTATGCAGACTATGTGTCTCTATAGAAACAAACGACAAACAAACCCTGCATAGTCTGATCCTGAGGTCATACTGCCTTCATCTCTCCCCTACATCTTACTGACATACATATGGTGTTAGCAAGAAATGGGGTATAGAGGACCAGACTATACAGGTCTGTATCTATGTATTCTATATCTATCTAGTGTCTGTATCTATGTAGTGTCTGTAACTATGTAGTGTCTGTATCTATCTAGTCTGTTTCTATGTAGTGTCTGTATCTATCTAGTCTGTTTCTATGTAGTGTCTGTATCTATCTAGTCTGTTTCTATGTAGTCTGTATCTATGTAGTGTCTGTATCTATCTAGTCTGTATCTATGTAGTGTCTGTATCTATCTAGTCTGTATCTATGTAGTGTCTGTATCTATCTAGTCTGTATCTATGTAGTGTCTGTATCTATGTAGTGATTGAAGATTCAAGATTCAAAGAAGCTTTATTGGCAGGACCAAATACACATCAGTTTTGCCAAAGCAAGTGTATAAAGGCAATAGGGATAGGGACTGTGGGGGATGTTGGGTAGGAGCTGTAGGGAAGGTGGATGGGGCACATCCATTGTGGGGGTTATAGTCCATGGCATAGGGGAGGTGGATGGGGCAGATCCATTGTGGGGGCTATAGTCCATGGCATAGGGGAGGTGGATGGGGGCAGATCCAGGGTGGGGGCTATAGTCCATGGCATAGGGGAGGTGGATGGGGCAGATCCATTGTGGGGGCTATAGTCCATGGCATAGGGGAGGTGGATGGGGCAGATCCATTGTGGGGGCTATAGTCCATGGCATAGGGGAGGTGGATGGGGGCAGATCCAGGGTGGGGGCTATAGTCCATGGCATAGGGGAGGTGGATGGGGCAGATCCATTGTGGGGGCTATAGTCCATGGCATAGGGGAGGTGGATGGGGGCAGATCCAGGGTGGGGGCTATAGTCCATGGCATAGGGGAGGTGGATGGGGCAGATCCATTGTGGGGGCTATAGTCCATGTAGTGTCTGTAACTATGTAGTGTCTGTATCTATCTAGTCTGTTTCTATGTAGTGTCTGTATCTATCTAGTCTGTTTTTATGTAGTGTCTGTAACTACTGTATGTAGTCTGTATCTATGTAGTGTCTGTATCTATCTAGTCTGTATCTATGTAGTGTCTGTAACCATGTAGTGTCTGTAACTATGTAGTCTGTATCTATGTAGTGTCTGTATCCATCTAGTCTGTATCTATGTAGTGTCTGCATCTATGTAGTCTGTATCTAGTGTCTGTATCTATCTAGTCTGTATCTATGTAGTGTCTGTATCTAGGTAGTGTCTGTAACTATGTCGTCTGTATCTATCTAGTCTGTATCTATGTAGTGTCTGTATCTATCTAGTCTGTATCTATGTAGTGTCTGTATCTATGTAGTCTGTATCTATCTAGTGTCTGTATCTATCTAGTCTGTATCTATGTAGTGTCTGTATCTATGTAGTGTCTGTAACTATGTAGTCTGTATCTATCTAGTCTGTATCTATGTAGTGTCTGTATCTATCTAGTCTGTATCTATGTAGTGTCTGTATCTATGTAGTGTCTGTAACTATGTAGTGTCTGTAACTATGTAGTGTCTGTATCTATCTAGTCTGTTTCTATGTAGTGTCTGTATCTATCTAGTCTGTTTCTATGTAGTGTCTGTATCTATGTAGTGTCTGTAACTATGCAGTGTCTGTATCTATCTAGTCTGTTTCTATGTAGTGTCTGTAACTATGTAGTGTCTGTAACTATCTAGTCTGTATCTATGTAGTGTCTGTATCTATCTAGTCTGTATCTATGTAGTGTCTGTATCTATGTAGTGTCTGTAACTATGTAGTGTCTGTATCTATCTAGTCTGTTTCTATGTAGTGTCTGTATCTATCTAGTCTGTTTCTATGTAGTGTCTGTAACTATGTAGTCTGTATCTATGTAGTGTCTGTATCTATCTAGTCTGTATCTATGTAGTGTCTGCATCTATGTAGTCTGCATCTATCTAGTGTCTGTATCTATTATAGTCTGTATCTATGTAGTGTCTGTATCTAGGTAGTGTCTGTAACTATGTAGTCTGTATCTATCTAGTCTGTATCTATGTAGTGTCTGTATCTATCTAGTCTGTATCTATGTAGTGTCTGTATCTATGTAGTGTCTGTAACTATGTAGTGTCTGTATCTATCTAGTCTGTTTCTATGTAGTGTCTGTATCTATCTAGTCTGTTTTTATGTAGTGTCTGTAACTACTGTATGTAGTCTGTATCTATGTAGTGTCTGTATCTATCTAGTCTGTATCTATGTAGTGTCTGTAACTATGTAGTGTCTGTAACTATGTAGTCTGTATCTATGTAGTGTCTGTATCCATCTAGTCTGTATCTATGTAGTGTCTGCATCTATGTAGTCTGTATCTAGTGTCTGTATCTATCTAGTCTGTATCTAGGTAGTGTCTGTAACTATGTCGTCTGTATCTATCTAGTCTGTATCTATGTAGTGTCTGTATCTATCTAGTCTGTATCTATGTAGTGTCTGTATCTATGTAGTCTGTATCTATCTAGTGTCTGTATCTATCTAGTCTGTATCTATATAGTGTCTGTATCTATGTAGTGTCTGTAACTATGTAGTCTGTATCTATCTAGTCTGTATCTATGTAGTGTCTGTATCTATCTAGTCTGTATCTATGTAGTGTCTGTATCTATGTAGTGTCTGTAACTATGTAGTGTCTGTAACTATGTAGTGTCTGTATCTATCTAGTCTGTTTCTATGTAGTGTCTGTATCTATCTAGTCTGTTTCTATGTAGTGTCTGTATCTATGTAGTGTCTGTAACTATGCAGTGTCTGTATCTATCTAGTCTGTTTCTATGTAGTGTCTGTAACTATGTAGTGTCTGTAACTATCTAGTCTGTATCTATGTAGTGTCTGTATCTATCTAGTCTGTATCTATGTAGTGTCTGTATCTATGTAGTGTCTGTAACTATGTAGTGTCTGTATCTATCTAGTCTGTTTCTATGTAGTGTCTGTATCTATCTAGTCTGTTTCTATGTAGTGTCTGTAACTATGTAGTCTGTATCTATGTAGTGTCTGTATCTATCTAGTCTGTATCTATGTAGTGTCTGCATCTATGTAGTCTGCATCTATCTAGTGTCTGTATCTATTATAGTCTGTATCTATGTAGTGTCTGTATCTAGGTAGTGTCTGTAACTATGTAGTCTGTATCTATCTAGTCTGTATCTATGTAGTGTCTGTATCTATCTAGTCTGTATCTATGTAGTGTCTGTATCTATGTAGTGTCTGTATCTATGTAGTGTCTGTATCTATCTAGTCTGTTTCTATGTAGTGTCTGTATCTATCTAGTCTGTTTTTATGTAGTGTCTGTATCTATGTAGTATCTGTAACTATGTAGTGTCTGTATCTATGTAGTCTGTATCTATCTAGTGTCTGTATCTATCTAGTCTGTTTCTATGTAGTGTCTGTAACTATGTAGTCTGTATCTATGTAGTGTCTGTATCTATCTAGTCTGTATCTATGTAGTGTCTGTATCTATGTAGTCTGTATCTATCTAGTGTCTGTATCTATCTAGTCTGTATCTATGTAGTGTCTGTATCTATGTAGTGTCTGTAACTATGTAGTCTGTATCTATCTAGTCTGTATCTATGTAGTGTCTGTATCTATGTAGTGTCTGTAACTATGTAGTGTCTGTAGCTATGTAGTGTCTGTATCTATCTAGTCTGTTTCTATGTAGTGTCTGTATCTATCTAGTCTGTTTCTATGTAGTGTCTGTATCTATGTAGTGTCTGTAACTATGTAGTGTCTGTATCTATGTAGTCTGTATCTATCTAGTGTCTGTATCTATCTAGTCTGTTTCTATGTAGTGTCTGTATCTATCTAGTCTGTATCTATGTAGTGTCTGTATCTTTGTAGTGTCTGTAACTATGTAGTGTCTGTAACTATGTAGTGTCTGTATCTATCTAGTCTGTTTCTATGTAGTGTCTGTATCTATCTAGTCTGTTTCTATGTAGTGTCTGTATCTATGTAGTGTCTGTAACTATGTAGTGTCCGTATCTATGTAGTCTGTATCTATCTAGTGTCTGTATCAAATTCAAATTCAATTCAAATTCAAATGAGCTTTATTGGCAGGACTAAGTACATGTTAGCATTGCCAAAGCATATGGTAAAAATACGGGGGTGGGGGAGGGGGGGCATATAGAGGTCCAGGGAATATCAAATTCCTTTTAGAGGATAGGGGATGTTTCCAGGGTGGGGTATAGGAGTCCATGACATATTGGGCTCTTTAGTCGGGGGATAGGGATATGTCCAGTGTTGGGGTACGGGAGTCCATGACATATCAGGCTCCTCTTAGTCTGTGGCAGGCACTGACATATTCCGCTGCTATGGCCACTGCACTTTCCTCTTCCCCCAGTATTATCGGCAGTTTCTCTTCCTCCTCCTTGGAGGTGAAATCTGGGAGGAGATCAGACAGCCTCTTGAAGTGAGTATCCCTCACTGCGGAGTATTTGGGGCACCTCAGCAGGAAGTGGGCCTCATCCTCCACGGCCTCCTGGGGGCACTGCTGGCAGAGTCTGTTCTCTCGAGGCTTGTAGTTCCGTCGGTGCCGCCCGGATTCGATGAGTAGGCTGTGGGCGCTCAGTCTGTACCGGCTCAGGATCTGTCGATCTTTGGGGTTTTCTAGTTTCTCTAGATATGGGGCCAGTTTGTACTCCCTCTGTAGATTCCGGTATATTGTCAGTTTCTGGGATTTGTTTATGTCGTTCTTCCAGATGCTGAGATATTCCTCTTTGACTTTGTGTACCATATTCTGGATTTCACCTTTTGTCAGGCCATGGAGGTTGATGGCTTGGTCAGACTGGCTTTGGGTACTTTTCCTTGGGAGGCTTCCTGAGGCTTCCTGGTGTAGGAAGGCTTTGTGATGGTAGGAGCTGGGACTGCTACTTTGTAGATGAGCCTTGAATGACAGCGCCTTCTTCTTTATTGCGATGTGTAGTGGGAATCTGCCCAGCTCTGCTCGGCAGGCGCTATTTGATGTGCTCCGATGGACTTGGAGAAGATGCTTGCAGAACTCTAGGTGGAATATTTCTGTCGGCCCAGCGTCCCACTTTGACCAGTTTGGGTATGAGACTGGGCCCCAGACCTCACTACCGTATAGAAGAATTGGGGCAATGATGGAGTCAAAAATTTTTAGCCATACGGTTGCTGGTGCCTTGAGGTGGTACAGACGCCTTCTGATGGCATAGAAGGCTTTGGATGCCTTGTCTTTTAGTGACTCTATGGCTTGCTTGAAGCTCCCTGACTGGCTGAGTTCTAGGCCCAGGTAGGTGTACCTGTTGGTTTCAGTAAGTGGACGGTTGTCTATCATAAAGGTAGGATTGCCAGTGGGTTTCTGCTTTCTTTTCTGGAACACCATGATATTAGTTTTTTTCTCGTTGATTGGCAGTGCCCATGTGCTGCTGAAGGTCTCTAGGATTTTCAGATGATCTTGGAGGCCTTTCTCAGTTGGTGATAACAGCACGAGGTCATCTGCATACAGCAGAAATTTCACCTGGGTGTCATGGAGGGTGAGTCCTGGTGCTGAGGAGGACTCTAGGGCCACTGCCAGCTCGTTGATGTAGATGTTAAAGAGCGTTGGACTGAGGCTGCAGCCCTGTCTCACTCCTCGACTTTGTTGGAAATAGGCTGTCCTCCTTCCGTTGACCTTCACACTGCAACTGTTCTCTGTGTAGGAGCTTCGGATGACATCATATGTTTTGCCTCCTATTCCGCTCCCCAGCAATTTTAGGAATAGTCCTGGGTGCCACACTGAGTCGAAGGCCTTCTTGAAGTCCACAAAACAAGCGTATATCTTCCCGTTCTTTGTATTGTGGACGTGGCTCTTGATGAGGCTGTGCAGAGTGTAGATGTGGTCAGTGGTGCGGTGGTTTGGCATGAACCCTGCTTGGCTCTTGCTGAGGACGTTGTGCTCGGTGAGGAAGGTGAGGATCCTCTTGTTCAGGATGCAGTTGAAGAGTTTACCCAGGTTGCTGCTGACACATATACCTCGGTAGTTTGCTGGGTCGTACTTGTCCCCATTTTTGTGTATAGGGGTTATGAGGCCTTGGTTCCAGTTTTTGGGGAAGCAGCCGGCCTGCAGTACAATATTAAATAGTTTTGTTATCGCAGCCTGGATGTCTGGAGGGCTGTATTTCAGCATTTCTGGGGGGATCCCATCTGGACCACTGGCTTTTTTACCTTTTATCTGTGTGATCCTTTCTGTAATTTCTGTCAGTGTGATTGGTGTATCCAGAGGATTTTGGAAATCTTTGAACTTTTCCTCCATATCTTTCAGTTTTTTCACAAGCTCTTTTTGTGCCAGGTTCAGGTCTTCACTTGGGATGTCATTGTAGAGGTCCTTGAAGTACTGGAGCCAGATGTTGCCGCTCTGGATGTGGAGGCTGTTGCTTTTCTGGTTGGATCCAAGGTGATTCCACAGTTCCCAAAATTTGTTGTCTTCAAGGGCATCTTGGAGTTGGAGGAGTTTGGTAGAGATGTCGTTTTGCTTTTTCTTTCTGAGGATGGCTTTGTAATTTCGTTGTACGGTGTGGTAGGCTTCTCTCAGAGTGGGGTTATTGGGGTCTCTGTGTTTTTTATTTGAGGCCATTCTTAGGGCCTTCCGTATGGTCTTGCATTCTTTGTCAAACCAGTTGTTGGGATTTTGTTTACTCGGTCTCTTGTTGATGATTCTTTTCAGGTCAGACATTTCTGCCATGGCATATAGAATGTCGTTAAGGTCTCTTACCGCTAGGTGTACTCCTTCTGGGTTGAGTTCATACACGTTATTATGGAAACATTGGAGCTTCTCCTTGATCTCTGGTCTGTTGATGGCATCTTTGTATTTTGGGGCCGACATCTTGGACCATTTGAAGGATGGTGGCAGGCTAAAGAGGCCGGTCTTTTGCGGGGTTTGTGAGGGTGATTTCTTTGTGGATTTGATGTATAGGAGCAGTTGGTTATGGTCTGACAGATGTGTTTGTGGGGTGACTATAAGGGCGCCAATATTTGTAGGGTCCATATCTGTGATGGCATAGTCTATCACACTGCTGCCCACATGGGAGTTTAGGGTATGTCTTCCCAGTGAGTCTCCCTTGGTGCGGCCATTGAGGATACGAAGTCCAAGGCTTCGGCATAGGTTCAACAGCGTTCTGCCACTTTTATTAACTGTGCAATCATAGCTGTTCCTGTCGGTGTGCACTGGGTTGTCACAGTCGGTATCTGCTCCAAGTATATAGATGTTTCCATCAGTGGTCAGGTAGTCTCTTTCTCTTCCCGTTCTTGCGTTGAGGTCTCCGTAGATGAGAACGTTCCCAAGAGTCTGGAAATGGGCAGCTTCAGTCTTTAGGGTCTCAAAGCTGTCTGGGTTGAAGTATGGAGACTCTGGAGGAGCTACGTACACTGCACAGAGGTAGATGTCGGCCACGGATGTGAGGATGGAGCGGCTTATTCTTATCCAGATATGGCTGTCTCCTCTCTTCACTGCTCTGATATGTTCATGGAGCTCTTCTTTGTACCATACTAATATTCCTCCTGAGCTCCGGCCCTGTTTGATGTTTTTGTTTTTCAGGGCGGAGACAGAGAATTCCCTGTATCCGATGGGGACATAGGATTCATTATTGGCCTTAGTCCATGTTTCAAGGAGGATCTGTATATCAATGTCTTTCAGTCTTTGGTTAAAGTCTGGGTCATTTGTCTTGTATCCAAAGGCTGAGGTGTTCAGGCCCTGGATGTTCCAGCTACTAATGATTAGAGTTGACATTGTGTAGCTGTATACCTTGTAATGGGCTGTCCTGCATAGGACATCTTGGGTTGCTGACTGGTGAACTTGTTGTAGGCAATTGGTCCAGTCGCGTGAGTTTCTTGCATATGGAGCTGATCATGGTCTTTATTTCTGCCAGCTCACTGCTCTGTTTCACTCTGTGTGGGGAGGGTGGTGTCTTCCATGGTTTGTGTCTCTCATAGACTGGTTTTCCATACAGGTTGCAGTTTTCAGTTCGTTGAGCATATTCCATATTAGGTCTGTTAGTTGGTGCTCTTCCTATAGGTTTTCGGTTTGTATGGGTTCTTGGTCCAGGGACTCTGTTGAGTACAATGTCTTTAAGTTCTTTGGCAAGAAGGCTGACTCCTTGGTTGTTAAGATGTTTGTCATCATACAGGTGGTGGAGGTTTATGATGGGATGTTGTGCCAGGGTGATGTCTAGCATCGTATTGATCTTGGCTATTAGTTCTCTGTTGACGTCTTGGGTGATGTATTGGAAGGAATCTTTTCTTGGCAGCAGAGATGACAGGATGATCTTGCTGCTAGGGAACTTCTGTTGTGTGGTCTCTGCCAGCTGACACAATTGTCCTGCTACCTGCTGGTGTTGGTCCTGGAGATTGTTGGTGCCAGTATGTATGATGATGTGGTTTGGGTTGGTGAAATATGGATTGTCAATTACGGCCTTTGCTTGTTCTATAGTTGAGCAGCGGATTTTGGAGACCTTTTTTCCTGGGAAGAGTCGCCTTGTATTGAGGTCTGTATCTATCTAGTCTGTTTCTATGTAGTGTCTGTATCTATGTAGTGTCTGTAACTATGTAGTGTCTGTATCTATCTAGTCTGTTTCTGTGTAGTGTCTGTATCTATCTAGTCTGTATCTATGTAGTGTCTGTATCTATCTAGTCTGTATCTATGTAGTGTCTGCATCTATGTAGTCTGTATCTATCTAGTGTCTGTATCTATCTAGTCTGTATCTATGTAGTGTCTGTATCTAGGTAGTGTCTTTAACTATGTAGTCTGTATCTATCTAGTCTGTATCTATGTAGTGTCTGTATCTATCTAGTCTGTATCTATGTAGTGTCTGTATCTATGTAATGTCTGTAACTATGTAGTGTCTGTATCTATGTAGTGTCTGTACGTATCTAGTCTGTTTCTATGTAGTGTCTGTATCTATCTAGTCTGTTTCTATGTAGTGTCTGTATCTATGTAGTGTCTGTAACTATGTAGTGTCTGTATCTATGTAGTCTGTATCTATCTAGTGTCTGTATCTATCTAGTCTGTATCTATGTAGTGTCTGTATCTATGTAGTCTGTATCTATGTAGTGTCTGTATCTATGTAGTGTCTGTAACTATGTAGTGTCTGTATCTATGTAGTGTCTGTACGTATCTAGTATGTATCTATGTAGTGTCTGTAGCTATCTAGTCTGTATCTATGTAGTGTCTGTATTTATGTAGTCTGTATCTATCTAGTGTCTGTATCTATCTAGTCTGTATCTATGTAGTGTCTGTATCTATGTAGTGTCTGTAACTATGTAGTGTCTGTATCTATCTAGTCTGTTGCTATGTAGTGTCTGTATCTATGTAGTGTCTGTAACTATGTAGTGTCTGTATCTATCTAGTCTGTTTCTATGTAGTGTCTGTAACTATGTAGTGTCTGTAACTATCTAGCCTGTATCTATGTAGTGTCTGTATCTATCTAGTCTGTTTCTATGTAGTGTCTGTAACTATGTAGGGTCTGTAACTATCTAGTCTGTATCTATGTAGTGTCTGTATCTATCTAGCCTGTATCTATGTAGTGTCAATTCAATTCAATTCAATTCAATTCAAATGAGCTTTATTGGCAGGACTAAGTACATGTTAGCATTAGTGTCTGTATCTATGTAGTGTCTGTAACTATCTAGTCTGTATCTATGTAGTGTCTGTATCTATGTAGTCTGTATCTATCTAGTGTCTGTATCTATGTAGTGTCTGTATCTATGTAGTGTCTGTAACTATGTAGTCTGTATCTATCTAGTCTGTATCTATGTAGTGTCTGTATCTATCTAGTCTGTATCTATGTAGTGTCTGTATCTATGTAGTGTCTGTAACTATGTAGTGTCTGTAACTATGTAGTGTCTGTATCTATCTAGTCTGTTTCTATGTAGTGTCTGTATCTATCTAGTCTGTTTCTATGTAGTGTCTGTATCTATGTAGTGTCTGTAACTATGTAGTGTCTGTATCTATGTAGTCTGTATCTATCTAGTGTCTGTATCTATCTAGTCTGTTTCTATGTAGTGTCTGTAACTATGTAGTGTCTGTAACTATCTAGTCTGTTTCTATGTAGTGTCTGTATCTATCTAGCCTGTATCTATGTAGTGTCTGTATCTATGTAGTGTCTGTAACTATTTAGTGTCTGTATCTATCTAGTCTGTTTCTATGTAGTGTCTGTATCTATCTAGTCTGTTTCTATGTAGTGTCTGTATCTATGTAGTGTCTGTAACTATGTAGTCTGTATCTATGTAGTGTCTGTATCTATCTAGTCTGTATCTATGTAGTGTCTGTATCTATGTAGTGTCTGTAACTATGTAGTCTGTATCTATGTAGTGTCTGTAACTAAGTAGTGTGTATCTATGTTTTGTCTGTATCTATCTAGTCTGTATCTATGTAGTGTCCGTATCTATGTAGTGTCTGTAACTATGTAGTCTGTATCTATGTAGTGTCTGTATCTATGTAGTGTCTGTATCTATGTAGTGTCTGTATCTGTGTAGTGTCTGTATCTGTGTAGTGTCTGTATCTATCTAGTCTGTATCTATGTAGTGTCCGTATTTATGTAGTGTCAGTATCTTTGTAGTCTGTATCTATGAAAACAAGAACATAGGAGATGTATGCACAAAACGGTAGGAAAAATGTAATCACTCATTTCAAAGGACAGATTTTATATATATATATATATATATATATATATATATATATATATATATATAGTGTAGAAGCACTGGAGCAATAAGGAGATTAATTGAGTTCCAACAACTGAATTCATTAGTGCTCACGCCTGCGAAACATTACTGCATTAATCTGCAACTTTTAATTTTTAAAGAAACTGTTCAAGCTTCTTCTGTGGAAAACTAAGTTCAAGTAACTTTCAGGAAAAATTTGCAGGTGCCAAATTGTTGTAGAAAAAAAAATGTAGAACCATCTGTGACCACCAGGTGGGGATAGTGACATTATGGACAAATGGCGCGCATTTTATTGCAGATTTCTTTATGGAAAACCTGTCGATTTCACGTGCGTAGATTTAGTCTATTTCCACTTGGAATTTTTGAAAATCTCCAAAATTCTGCATAATTAAAAAGCAGCTTTGTTTCAACTTAGAAAAAAACTAATGCTGAATATCCACACAGTGTATGCGCACCATTAAAGGGGTTATCTAAACCCTTAATATTGATGACCTATTCCCATCGGTGGGGGAGCGACACTGAGCACCCCCACCAATCAAGTTCAAGAGAGGCAGCCACTACAAAGTGAATGGCGCTGCTATGGTCCGGCTGAGTTTGCTATTTACATCTGATCACCCCAGCGAATAACAGCTAATCAGTGAGGGTGCCGGTTATCTGATCCAATCTATTGCCAAATAATATTAGCCCAAACTGCCTCTTTAAAGTTCTTGCACTCTGAAATTAATGTCATAGCCCCCAACTCCCACTACAATTAGCTATTTTAAAATGTTGGTGTCAACTTATATGGCACACAGGCTTTCGGGTCCCCTTTAGGCACCCCTACGCCATATATACCCAGGGGCGGGTATATATTTGTGCTGTGGCCGCACAGGGGTCCATGAGGCCTATTTCTACCTCCAAGACAGGTGGAATTGGGCATTATATTGAGATCTTGGTCTGCAAAGGGCCCATATATTCTTCACAGGTACCCTTTTCTGTCGGTGTGCACCGGTCTCCTACCTCCTGCACTTTATAGAAAGACCTAAGTGCTCTCTGCTTCCTTATTTTTGCATAGACTGCAGTACATATAGTAAGGCCATGTTTCTTTTTTCAGAGGAAAATATGTGCTTTTTTCAAACAGAAAACTTCTCAACTCTCTTTTCGATTGGGTTTTGTAAACCTGAAGCGTCTTTAGATTAGAAGGTAATGTCCTACCCATGATGACTTACAATCTATAAGGTCATTACACAACTGATAGGAATATCTGGAAACATGGTAAAAACCGTCCACATCGGGTAATATCAGAGCAAAAGTGTATAGTAATGTAAAACACAATAGATGTAGTATGGAGTCACAGAATATTACTGCAGAACCTCAGCTCTAGGTCACAGCATCTTCAAAGGCGCTGTCCAGTCAGACGACATCGGTGTCCAGAGAGACACGGCATCGGTGTCCAGAGAGACACGACATCGGTGTCCAGAGAGACACGACATCGGTGTCCAGAGAGACACGACATCGGTGTCCAGAGAGACACGACATCGGTGTCCAGAGAGACACGACATCGGTGTCCAGAGAGACACGACATCGGTGTCCAGAGAGACACGACATCGGTGTCCAGAGAGACACGACATCGGTGTCCAGAGAGACACGACATCGGTGTCCAGAGAGACACGACATCGGTGTCCAGAGAGACACGACATCTGTGTTCAGAGAGACACGACATCGGTGTCCAGAGAGACACGACATCGGTGTCCAGAGAGACACGACATCGGTGTCCAGAGAGACACGACATCGGTGTCCAGAGAGACACGACATCGGTGTTCTGAGAGACACGACATCGGTGTTCAGAGAGACACGACATCGGTGTTCAGAGAGACACATCGGTGTTCAGAGAGACGACATTGGTGTCCAGAGAGACTACATCGGTGTCCAGAGACACGACATCGGTGTCCAGAGAGACACGACATCAGTGTTCAGAGACACGACGTCGTTGACTGGTCAGATGACATTGATGTCCGGTCAGATGATACCGATGTCTGGTCAGGTGATATCTTTAGGATAGGTCATGGATATCAGATCGTGTCCGAATGGGGTGTGAAACTCATTGAGTTTTTGTTAAGTTTCTGAAGTTGTGGATTTTCGCTGCAATAAAAAAGCAGTGTTTTACATTTCCAACAAAGTAGATGGGATTTATAGAAACCTCATGTCCATTGGGCTTCTTTTTGACTTAGCCTAAACTGACCCGCGGTACGCGATTTCTTTGGGCATCACCTTAATTATTCCACACGTATATGTCCCAATCTATCAATGGCTTTTTTTAAACCCTTTCCTGACCTTTCATCATTTGGGATCTCTTTCCGATCACACAGTCGGCATTCAGGTAACAAACATAAGACGCAGATATCAGCGATTAACCCATTATCTACTAATGTCCTTTTTTTGGGACGCCTAATCTTTAGCTTCTAGCAACTAAGATTTAATAATTTTTATAGTTAGGTCCAATTTTTTGTGCTGTGTTTGTAAAATGAATGTTTTCAAAATAAGAAATCATGTCATTGTCATTTTTAATTGAATAGTGTGACGCCCTTTTCTGAAAAATCCGTACTTGAAAAAATATTGCAATATTGCAAATTATGCATCTGATTCATTTGGACCCAAATCATTAAAAATCTGTCATTAAAAAATAAAAAAAAAATTATAATTCATCCCTGCCTTATGCTTTAGACAAATATGTTATATCAATTTTCTATGCTAGTTTGATATTTTGTACACAACAAACATTATTTATTCACTAAATGATATTTTTGTTAAAGGAATTTGCTATCGTGTGTCTATCTTATTATCTATCTACAAACCAAATTATATCATGATGCAGCAACACAATGTGCTAAAATATTAAGCATGTGAAATGTAAATCACAATATATCCATAGAGAATAGGATATAATAAAATGTAGGTAATTGGCTCCCAAATTGGCTAATGCCTGTGTGACACCGGCTTCATTTTATAAGAATATTCCATATGGAAATAATGCAGTTTACATTTCATATATTCAATGTTTGCTTATATCTTGGCATATATGGGCTGCTATACGCCTTTGTTTTTATCTATTACATCTATCTTATGTCTGTCTATTTTATGTCCTCAGTGGTTAGGGAATCTAGATTGTGAGTCCCATTGTGGACATTGCCGATAATGTCTGTGGAATTAATGGCGCTGTAAAAGTCAGTAAAATAAATACCGTAAATCTACCTATTCCTATGTAGTAGGGTGTAAAAATAATGTAAGGCTCCTTTATTGACCCCCACAAGCTACATTTTGGCTTTCTATGGAGAATTTTCTAAACCCAATTTTGGAAAATTAAGGTCCCTTGCACTTCTATTTTTTTTCTTGATGTATTGTGCTGCCTCATTTTCGGATTTTTGTCTGGGAGAAGCTCAGTTGGTGCCCTTGGATAAGTATTTCATCCAATTAGGTTGAACAATGTTTAGATAGATAGATAGATAGATAGATAGATAGATAGATAGATAGATAGATAGATAGATAGATAGATAGATAGATCTCCAGTAATGAAGCGCCTGTCATAGCTGACATAGGGAAAATGAAGGGGGCTGGCTTAGCTTCTGAAATGAGTGAGACAGGCAGCCTTCTGCAACATGAACAGGGACCAGAAAATGCTTTCCTGCAGCAAAGATAAACCAACTGTGCAGAATTTTGGACACATGATCATATCCCTTGGGCGTGCCATCAATAATCATATATGATCAATTCAATTGATAGATCGATATAAGATCTGCTATTTAGGAGTCTATGAAAATTGGTGATATATCATTCATTCAACAATTGCACATTTACCTTTTTCATGATCAAGATTATCTCCCGACTTTTTCTGAAAGCAGCAGTCCATAAAGAGGATGTAGTTTAATATATTAGTGGCCAGGCCGACTACCCCGGCGATCATCACCAGCACAGCGTTTTCTGTCTTCTGCGGCTCGATAAACCTCTTGATGGCTTGCACAAGGATGCTGAACATAAGAGCGGCGGCAAAGATAGAGTTACCAAAAGCGCCAACTGCGTCCGCTCTTTGGAAGCCGTAGGTGTTTCTCTTGTGCCATTGAACACGACTATACCGGACGCTCAATAGACCAACGATCATAGAAATGAGGTGGGAAAGAACGACAAAGCTATCGGAGGAGAGGGCCAGGGAGTTCCCTATGAATCCTATCACCAACTCTGCCATGAACAAGAAGGAACTGATCACGCACATGAGGATCAGGCGCCCGGTTCTGCCCGTGTATCGACCCATTACTGGACTCTTTCTGGTGCGCTGACTGAGCTGGGAAGGAGTATCTCTCTCAGTATGGATAACAGCTATCTTATATCTTACGCCAATCACAGTTTACAATGTGGTTTTACGACACTGTAAAATAATAACTTTGTATAACAAGCCGTTAACCCCTTAGTGACGGAGCCAAGTTTTTGAAATCTGACCAGTGTCACTTTATGTGGTAATAACTCTGCAACGCTTCAACAAATCCCAGTGATTTTGAGATTGTTTTTTCGTGACACATTATACTTTATGATAATGGTAAATTTAGGTCAATATGTTTTGTGTTTATTTATAAAAAAAAATACCAAAAATTTGAGAAAAATGTTAAAAAATGTTAAAAAAATTAGCAATTTTCAAAATTTGAATGATTATCCCTTTTATCCAGATGGTCATACCACAGCAAACCATTAATAAATAACATTTCCCACATGTCGGCTTTACATCAGCACCCTTTGTAAAATGTTCTTTTATTTTGTTAGCATTTTAGGAGGTTGAAAAATGTAGCAGCAATTTTTAATTTTTTCAAGGAAATTTACAACATTTATATTTTTAGGGACCTATCCATGTTTGAATTGACTTTAGGGGTCTCATATATTGGGAAACACCCAAATGTGATACCATTTTAAAAACAGCACCCCCTAACATATTGAAATCTGCAGTCAGGTAGTTTATTAACCCTTCAGGTGCTTTATAAGAATTAATGCAAAGAGGCATGACAGAAATGAAAAATAAAAAAGTGCATTTTTACCACCTAAATGTCGGTAACTTCTGAACAGGTTACAACAGCCGACAGACTCTAAGGTCGCTATTTGGTCATGAATTGCCACCGCAAACATCAGGACCACAAAATCAAGATCTGAGGGCGCCAATTGGGATAAAGAGGGAGCCCTCACATTCTGTTATCCATTTATAATGATGTAGTCACTATTGACAGCAGCATCTAAGGGGTTAAACAGATATGTACGGTGCCAACACTGATCGTGGCTGATACAGCAAGTTGTCAGCTATAGTGGACAGCCGACAGCTACTAGATTGTCACCTGTATGGGGATACTATTCTCTTAAATCTCAGGTCAGTTAAAAGACGTATTGGCTGTCATTAAAGTAAGGAGTATTATTAACTGAGGAAACAGGCAATGTGAGGGCTACTAGACTCAGGAACCGGGCCCATGTTATAACCCAGCAACAAATTCATTGATGTCACAACATTGTGTTCATAAAAATGTGAAGTGACATAAAACATTAAAATAGTAGCAATGTAATTGCCAGAATAAAGTGCTCGTCTTTCTCCGGAGGTCTCATCTCCACTTCATTCAAACGTGGCTCTATGGGACCAAATCTAAGAAAATCGCAGAGCGTTTCAGTGGTAGGAACCCCAGCGATCACTAAATTATACTTCATCCTATTAATAGGGAATAACTTACACATTCGTACAATCCCTTTAACTTTTTGTTTCCTGTTCTTCTGTGTGGAGGAATTCTGAATATAGAGGATGTGTCCCGTGTGGTGTAGTATATAGAGGATGTGTCCCGTGTGGTGTAGTATATAGAGGATGTGTCCCGTGTGGTGTAGTATATAGAGGATGTGTCCCGTGTGGTGCAGTATATAGAGGATGTGTCCCGTGTGGTGCAGTATATAGAGGATGTGTCCCGTGTGGTGTAGTATATAGAGGATGTGTCCCGTGTGATGTAGTATCTAGAGGATGTGCCCCGTGTGGTGTAGTATATAGAGGATGTGTCCCGTATTGTATAGTATATAGAGGATGTGTCCCGCGTGGTGCAGTATATAGAGGATGTGTCCCGTGTGGTACAGTATATAGAGCATGTGTCCCGTGTGGTGTAGTATATAGAGCATGTGTCCTGTTTGGTGTAGTATATAGAGGATGTGTCCCATGTGGTGTAGTATATGGAGGATGTGTCCCGTGTGGTGCAGTATATAGAGGATGTGTCCCATGTGGTGTAGTATATAGAGGATGTGTCCCATGTGGTGTAGTATATAGAGGATGTGTCCCATGTGGTGTAGTATATAGAGGATGTGTCCCATGTGGTGTAGTATATAGAGGATGTGTCCCATGTGGTGTAGTATATAGAGGATGTGTCCCATGTGGTGTAGTATATGGAGGATGTGTCCCGTGTGGTGCAGTATATAGAGGATGTGTCCCATGTGGTGTAGTATATAGAGGATGTGTCCCATGTGGTGTAGTATATAGAGGATGTGTCCCGTGTGGTGTAGTATATAGAGGATGTGTCCCGTGTGGCGTAGTATATGGAGGATGTGTCCCGTGTGGTGCAGTATATAGAGGATGTGTCCCGTGTGGTGTAGTATATAGAGGATGTGTCCCATGTGGTGTAGTATATAGAGGATGTGTCCCGTGTGGTGCAGTATATAGAGGATGTGTCCCGTGTGGTGTAGTATATAGAGGATGTGTCCCCTGTGGTGTAGTATATAGAGGATGTGTCCCGTGTGGTGTAGTATATAGAGGATGTGTCCCGTGTGGCGTAGTATATGGAGGATGTGTCCCGTGTGGTGCAGTATATAGAGGATGTGTCCTGTTGTGGATTCTGTTTTTGGGCTCCCTCTGGTGGTTACAGATGGTACTGGGTGACTTGTGTTCTCTGCGGTCTCTGGTGTCCACCTGTTCTATCAGGATATGGGAGTTTCCTATTTAACCTGGCTTTCTTGTCATTTCCTCGCCGGCGATCAATGTAATCAGTGTGTCTTGTTACCTCTGCTTTCCGCTTCTGTAATCATCAGGACAAGCTAAGTTTTTGATTTTCCTGTTCCACGTTTTGCTTTATTTTTGTTTTAGTCCAGCTTGCAGTTATGTGATTCCTTGTTGCTGGTTGCTCTAGTGGGCTGATATTACTCCTCATGTTCCATGAGTTGGCACATGAGTTCAGGTAATTTCAGGATGGTTTTTTGTAGGGTTTTTCGCTGACCGCGCAGTTCACTTTTGTATCCTCTGCTATCTAGTTTTAGCGGGCCTCATTTTGCTGAATCTGTTTTCATTACTACGTATGTGCTTTCCTCTCATTTCACCGTCATTACATGTGGGGGGCTGCTATTTCTGTGGGGTGTTTCTCTGGAGGCAAGAGAGGTCTTTGTTTCTTCTAATAGGGGAAGCTAGTCCTTCGGCTGGCGCGAGACGTCTAGAATCATCGTAGGCACGTTCCCCGGCTACTGCTAGTGTTGTGAATTAGGTTCAGGATCGCGGTCAGCTCAGTTTCCATCACCCTAGAGCTTGTTCTGTTTTTTGTGTGCTTGTCCTTTTGTGATCCCCTGCCATTGGGATCATGACAGTATCGCCGGCCAAAAGTGGTAATCGTATTGGCTGAAGTAGGAGGAAAAGTAGTCTGAGGAAGTTTTTTTTTTTTTTTCCTTCCCTCAGAGTTTTCTGCCTAGCCTTAATTGCAGCCTTGCTGCGTCTTACCTCCTCTTAATCCTTGAATGGCTCTGACCTCAGCTGTTTATCATGGACGTCCAGAGTTTGGCTTCCAGCCTGAATAATCTTGCTGCTAAGGTTCAAAATATACAAGATTTTGTTGTACATGCTCCTATGTCTGAACCTAGAATTCCTATCCCAGAGTTTTTTTCTGGAGATAGATCTAGTTTTCTGAATTTTAGGAACAATTGCAAGTTGTTTCTTTCTTTGAAATCTCGCTCCTCTGGAGACCCTGCTCAGCAAGTCAAAATTGTAATATCTTTCCTGCGGGGTGACCCTCAGAATTGGGCATTTGCATTGGCACCAGGGGATCCTGCGTTGCTCAATGTGGATGCGTTTTTTCTGGCATTGGGTTTGCTCTATGAGGAACCTAACCTAGAGATTCAGGCTGAAAAAGTTTTATTGGCTCTCTCTCAGGGGCAAGATGAAGCAGAAATATATTGTCAGAAATTTCGGAAATGGTCGGTGCTTACTCAGTGGAATGAGTACGCTCTGGCTGCAAAATTCAGAGATGGCCTTTCTGAGGCCATTAAAGATGTTATGGTGGGGTTCTCGGCGCCTACAGGTCTGAATGAGTCTATGACTATGGCTATTCAGATTGATCGGCGTTTACGGGAGCGCAAACCTGTGCACCATTTGGCGGTGTCTTCTGAACAGGCACCTGAGACAATGCAATGTGATAGAATTCAGTCCAGAAGTGAACGGCAAAACTATAGGCGGAAAAATGGGTTGTGTTTTTATTGTGGTGATTCAGCTCATGTTATATCAGCATGCTCTAAACGCACAAAAAAGGTTGATAAGTCTGTTGCCATTAGTACTTTACAGTCTAAGTTCATTCTGTCTGTGACTCTGATTTGTTCATTATCAGCCATTTCCGTCGATGCCTATGTGGATTCTGGCGCTGCCCTGAGTCTTATGGATTGGTCATTTGCCAACCGCTGTGGGTTTAGTCTGGAGCTTCTGGAAGTTCCTATTCCTTTGAAAGGAATTGACTCTACACCTTTGGCTATGAATAAACCTCAGTACTGGACACACGTGACCATGCGTATGACTCCTGTTCATCAGGAGGTGATTCGCTTCCTGGTACTGTATAATTTACATGATGTCTTAGTGCTTGGTCTGCCATGGTTACAAACTCATAACCCAGTCTTGGACTGGAAGGCGATGTCTGTGTTAAGCTGGGGATGTCAGGGGGTTCATGATGATGCACCTCCGATTTCTATCGCTTCATCTACTCCTTCTGAGGTTCCTGCATTTTTGTCTGATTATTGGGATGTTTTTGAGGAGCCTAAGCTCAATTCGCTTTCTCCTCACAGGGATTGCGATTGTGCTATAGATTTGATTCCTGGCAGTAAATTTCCTAAAGGTTGTTTGTTCAATCTGTCAGTGCCAGAGCATACTGCTATGCGGGATTATGTTAAGGAGTCCTTGGAAAAGGGACATATCCGTCCATCTTCATCTCCTTTGGGAGCAGGTTTTTTTTTCGTGGCCAAAAAAGATGGTTCCTTGAGGCCTTGTATAGATTACCGTCTTTTGAATAAGATTACGGTCAAATATCAGTATCCTTTGCCATTGTTGACTGATTTGTTCGCTCGCATTAAGGGGGCTAAATGGTTCACTAAGATTGATCTTCGGGGTGCGTATAATCTTGTGCGGATTAAGCGGGGTGATGAGTGGAAAACCGCATTTAATACGCCTGAGGGCCATTTTGAGTATTTGGTGATGCCTTTTGGACTTTCTAATGCTCCTTCTGTCTTCCAGTCCTTTATGCACGATATTTTCCGTGAATATCTGGATAAATTTATGATTGTGTATTTGGATGATGTTTTGGTTTTTTCTGATGACTGGGAGTCCCATGTTCAGCAGGTCAGGAAGGTGTTTCAGGTCCTGCGGGCCAATTCTTTGTTTGTGAAAGGTTCAAAGTGTCTCTTTGGAGTCCAGAAGATTTCTTTTTTGGGGTATATTTTTTCCCCTTCTACTATTGAGATGGATCCCGTCAAGGTTCAAGCTATTTGTGACTGGACGCAGCCTACATCTCTTAAGAGTCTACAGAAGTTCTTGGGCTTTGTTAATTTTTATCGTCGTTTCATAACTAATTTTTCTAGTGTTGTTAAGCCTTTGACGGATCTGACTAAGAAGGGTGCTGATGTTGCTGATTGGTCTCCTGCGGCTGCGGAGGCCTTTCAGGAACTTAAGCGCCGGTTTTCTTCTGCTCCTGTGTTGCGTCAGCCAGATGTTTCGCTTCCTTTTCAGGTTGAGGTTGATGCTTCTGAGATTGGAGCGGGGGCGGTTTTGTCACAGAGAAGCTCCGATTGCTCGGTGATGAAGCCATGTGCGTTCTTTTCTAGAAAGTTTTCGCCCACTGAGCGGAATTATGATGTTGGTAATCGGGAGCTTTTGGCCATGAAGTGGGCATTTGAGGAGTGGCGTCATTGGCTTGAGGGTGCTAGACATCGTGTGGTGGTCTTGACTGATCACAAAAATCTGATTTACCTTGAGTCTGCCAAGCGTCTGAATCCTAGACAGGCTCGTTGGTCACTGTTTTTCTCTCGTTTCGATTTTGTGGTTTCATACCTGCCAGGTTCAAAGAATGTGAAGGCGGATGCTCTTTCTAGGAGTTTTGTGCCTGATTCCCCTGGAAATTCTGAGCCCACTGGTATCCTTAGGGATGGGGTGATTTTGTCGGCTGTCTTCCCAGACTTGCGACGTGCTTTGCAGGAGTTTCAGGCGGATAAACCTGATCGTTGTCCGCCTGAAAGACTGTTTGTTCCGGATAATTGGACCAGTAGAGTCATCTCCGAGGTCCATTCTTCTGCGTTGGCAGGTCATCCTGGAATATTTGGTACTAGAGACTTGGTGGCCAGGTCTTTTTGGTGGCCTTCCTTGTCGAGGGATGTGCGTTCTTTTGTGCAGTCTTGTGAAGTTTGCGCTCGGGCTAAGCCTTGCTGTTCTCGGGCCAGTGGATTGTTGTCACCTTTGCCTATCCCGAAGAGGCCTTGGACGCACATTTCCATGGACTTTATTTCGGATCTCCCTGTCTCTCAAAAAATGTCCGTCATCTGGGTTGTGTGTGACCGCTTTTCTAAGATGGTTCATCTGGTCCCCTTGCCTAAGTTACCTTCCTCCTCTGAGTTGGTCCCTCTGTTTTTTCAGAACGTGGTTCGTTTGCATGGGATTCCGGAGAACATTGTTTCTGACAGGGGATCCCAGTTTGTGTCTAGATTTTGGCGGACGTTCTGTGCTAAGATGGGCATTGATTTGTCCTTTTCGTCTGCATTCCATCCTCAGACGAATGGCCAGACGGAACGAACTAATCAGACCTTGGAAACTTATTTAAGGTGTTTTGTTTCTGCTGATCAAGATGACTGGGTTACCTTTTTGCCGCTTGCCGAATTTGCCCTTAATAATCGGGCTAGTTCTGCTACCTTGGTTTCTCCTTTCTTTTGTAATTCGGGGTTTCATCCTCGTTTTTCCTCTGGTCAGGTGGAGCCTTCTGATTGTCCTGGAGTGGACATGGTGGTGGATAGGTTGCATCGGATTTGGAG
Organism: Ranitomeya imitator; assembly: GCF_032444005.1. Classification (NCBI taxonomy): domain Eukaryota; kingdom Metazoa; phylum Chordata; class Amphibia; order Anura; family Dendrobatidae; genus Ranitomeya; species Ranitomeya imitator. The sequence goes on along the minus strand of NC_091286.1, from coordinate 27,689,070 downwards.
TCATGTGGTGGACAATTTGAAGTTGTCCCAGGAGAGGGCTCAGCAGTTTGCTAATCGCCGTCGCCGCGTGGGTCCTCGACTTCGTGTTGGGGACTTGATGTGGTTGTCTTCTCGTTTTGTTCCTATGAAGGTCTCTTCTCCTAAGTTCAAGCCTTGGTTTATCAGTCCCTATAGGATCTTGGAAATTCTTAACCCTGTGTCGTTTCGTTTGGATCTCCCGGCATCGTTTGCTATTCATAATGTGTTCCATCGGTCGTTGTTGCGGAAGTATGAGGTACCTGTTGTTCCTTCGCTTGAGCCTCCTGCTCCGGTGCTGGTGGAGGGAGAATTGGAGTATGTTGTGGAGAAGATCTTGGATTCTCGTGTTTCCAGACGGAAACTTCAGTATTTGGTCAAGTGGAAGGGTTATGGTCAGGAGGATATTTCTTGGGTGGTTGCCTCTGATGTTCATGCTGCTGATTTGGTCCGTGCATTTCATAGGGCTCATCCTGGTCGCCCTGGTGGTTCTCGTGAGGGTTCGGTGACCCCTCCTCAAGGGGGGGGTACTGTTGTGGATTCTGTTTTTGGGCTCCCTCTGGTGGTTACAGATGGTACTGGGTGACTTGTGTTCTCTGCGGTCTCTGGTGTCCACCTGTTCTATCAGGATATGGGAGTTTCCTATTTAACCTGGCTTTCTTGTCATTTCCTCGCCGGCGATCAATGTAATCAGTGTGTCTTGTTACCTCTGCTTTCCGTTTCTGTAATCATCAGGACAAGCTAAGTTTTTGATTTTCCTGTTCCACGTTTTGCTTTATTTTTGTTTAAGTCCAGCTTGCAGTTATGTGATTCCTTGTTGCTGGTTGCTCTAGTGGGCTGATATTACTCCTCATGTTCCATGAGTTGGCACATGAGTTCAGGTAATTTCAGGATGGTTTTTTGTAGGGTTTTTCGCTGACCGCGCAGTTCACTTTTGTATCCTCTGCTATCTAGTTTTAGCGGGCCTCATTTTGCTGAATCTGTTTTCATTACTACGTATGTGCTTTCCTCTCATTTCACCGTCATTACATGTGGGGGGCTGCTATTTCTGTGGGGTGTTTCTCTGGAGGCAAGAGAGGTGTTTGTTTCTTCTAATAGGGGAAGCTAGTCCTTCGGCTGGCGCGAGACGTCTAGAATCATCGTAGGCACGTTCCCCGGCTACTGCTAGTGTTGTGAATTAGGTTCAGGATCGCGGTCAGCTCAGTTTCCATCACCCTAGAGCTTGTTCTGTTTTTTGTGTGCTTGTCCTTTTGTGATTCCCTGCCATTGGGATCATGACAGTGTCCCATGTGGTGTAGTATATAGAGGATGTGTCCCATGTGGTGTAGTATATAGAGGATGTGTCCCGTGTGGTGTAGTATATAGAGGATGTGTCCCGTGTGTTGTAGTATATAGAGGATGTGTCCCGTGTGGTGTAGTATATAGAGGATGTGTCCCTTGTGGTGTAGTATATAGAGGATGTGTCCTGTGTGGTGTAGTATATAGAGGATGTGTCCCGTGTGGTGTAGTATATAGAGGATGTGTCCCGTGTGTTGTAGTATATAGAGGATGTGTCCCGTGTGGTGTAGTATATAGAGGATGTGTCCTGTGTGGTGTAGTATATAGAGGATGTGTCCCGTGTGGTGTAGTATATAGAGGATATGTATAATTTATACAATGTGATTTTCTGGATTTTTTTTATATTCTATTTCTCAATGTTAAAATTAACCTACCCTTAAAATTCTAGACTGTTCATGTCTTTGTCAGTGGTCAAACTTACAAAATTAGCAAGGGATCCAATACTTATTTCTCCTACTGTATACAGAGGATGTGTCCGATGCGGTGTAGTATATAGCGTATGGGACCCTTGTGGTGTAGTATATAGAGCAGGGATGATGAACCACAGTACAAAACCAGGCCTCCGACCCTTAATAACTTCGAGCACAAGTGTCTCCCATGTGATGCATATACAGCAGTCTGTGTCTCCCATGTGATGCATATACAGCAGTCTGTGTCTCCCATGTGATGTATAATTGACCAAATATAGCTGGGTAATTTTCAAGTTGTTAATTTTGTAGAGATTAACGTGCGATTGGTTTAGAAGGACTGATTAAATCACAACTTTTATGGAATGCCTCTCTACATCTACTGTATGAGTACATGAGGACTGGATCATGAAACTGTAATCACTTAAGCTGGTGATAAGAACCTTGGAAGCAGATTCCTCTGATAAGACATTACAAAGTTGTTTATTTTCACTTGTACTATTGAGCCATGAAGCAACAATTAATAAGACTGGTACTCTGTAAGCCAAGCATCCTAACTATAAAAAGGATTCCCAAGTTCCCCCAAGCCTATAGATAGTATGTGAATAATGATACACTGCAGTTTACATTAAAAAAAATCATCAGCACAGGTTCACATACAAGGTGGGAACTTAGGGTCTAAAGGACCTGATGTTTGATATAATTTTAGTAGGATGCAATGTGATATATTACAAACAAAATGTAAACATTTTTACTTACTGTACCACATTTTCTATTGTGGGTGAGGTTCTTATTTCATTGCAAATAGTAAAACAAGACAAATTTAATTATCACCCGGTTCAGTGAACTTTATTATTATGGGAGAAAGTGACTATAAAGGTCTATTTTACTTGTGTTTTAGTGCTGTTATATAGCAATTTAACCAGGAAATATAAATATTCTACAACATATACTATTGTAATACTGCTCCTATGTACAAGAATATAACTACTATAATAATGCTCCTATGTACAAGAATATACCGTATTTTCCGGCGTATAAGACGACTTTTTAACCCCTGAAAATCTTCTTAAAAGTCGGGGGTCGTCTTATACGCCGGGTATCTATGGTGGGTGGGGGGGGGAGTGGTCCCGATGACGGAGGGGGCGTCTCACAGGGAAGTGTGAGTATGCCCCATTACCTCATATTGTAGCTGCAGCGTCAGCGTGGGGTGCTGGGGAGCGGCGGCGGCTGCTCCTTTGTGCCGCGTGGGTGCTGTGGGGCGGCGGTTCCTTTTGGTACAGCGCCGGGGCTCTGTGCTGTGGGGCGGCAGCGGGGGCGGCAGCGGCGGCGTATCTTCAGGGAGAGTCAGTCGGGGCTCCTCCGGCATCTCCCGAAATCCCGGAGGCGCCGGCAGCTCCATTGCTGCGATGCGGTGGCCTCCGGGAAAATGGCCGCTGGGGGCGGCGCAGGCTCAGATTCAGATCTCGTCCCGAGATCTTGGGAGACGAGATCTGAATCTGAGCCTGCGCCGCCTCCAGCGGCCATTTTCCCGGAGGCCACCGCATCGCAGCAATGGAGCTGCCGGCGCCTCCGGGATTTCGGGAGATGCCGGAGGAGCCCCGACTGACTCTCCCTGAAGATACGCCGCCGCTGCCGCCCCACAGCACAGAGCCCCGGCGCTGTACCAAAAGGAACCGCCGCCCCACAGCACCCACGCGGCACAAAGGAGCAGCCGCCGCCGCTCCCCAGCACCCCACGCTGACGCTGCAGCTACAATATGAGGTAATGGGGCATACTCACACTTCCCTGTGAGACGCCCCTCCGTCATCGGGACCACTCCCCCCCCAAAAAAAAAGGCACATTAGTCACCGGCCGTATAAGATGACATACGGCGTATAAGAAGACCCCCGATTTTTAAGATTTTATATTTTAACTGGAAAAGTTGGGGGGTCGTCTTATACGCCCAGTCGTCTTATACGCCGGAAAATACGGTAAGTACTATAAAACTGCCCCCTATGTACAAGAATATAACTACTATAATACTGCTCCTATGTACAAGAATATAACTATAACTACAAGAGAATGCCAAGAGTGTGCAAAGCAGTCATCAAAGCAAAAGGTGGCTACTTTTGAAGAACCTAGAATATAAGACATAATTTCAGTTGTTTCACACTTTTTTGTTAAGTATATAATTCCACATGTGTTAATTCATAGTTTTGATGCCTTCAGTGTGACTGTACAATTTTCATAGTCATGAAAATACAGAAAAATCTTTAAATGAGATGGTGTGTCCAAACTTTTGTTCTGTACTGTACAAAAAGATATCTACTAAAATACTGCTCCTATGTACAAGAATATAACTACTATAATACTGCTTGCAGCCATTTGGTAAATTAAAAAAGTTCATTTTTTTCACATTAATGTACACTCTGCACCCCATCTTGACTGAAAGAAAGTCAGAAATGTAGAAATTTTTGCAAATTTAATAAAGAAATGCTTAGCTACTTACCGGTAGCGGAGTTTTTCAGAGCCCATGACAGCACCACGAGAGAGGGGATCCGCCCTTCAGGGACAGGAAACCTACAGGCATAAAAGGGCGGCACCTCTCCTGCATCAGTTGAATTAAAGAGCATGAGAGGATCTCTGTCACGATTCACACCGTGACTGTCACCCCTACGTCACGGGTCGGGGTGACTTTAGACCAACAGACGGCTATCACATGTGCAGGGGGGCTTATCTTAGTTATCCCTCCACTCCACAATGTGATGAAAAAAACACACACAAGGCTATTGACCTCTTAGTTTACAGCAGGGGCTTATTTTAGGTATCCCACTGCTCTCCAATATACCACAAACTGCAGGGATTTATGTATATCCGCTTACAGTTCCACTTAAGACTTGCAGCTCTCTGGTGCCCCCCTTACTCTCAGGTCAGATTAGGTACTGCACCTGGGGTAATTAGTCGCCAGAACGGCTGCCTGCTATGCACTGGCTATTGGGCACGCTGCAGCGACGCAATAAACTACTCCCACTCAGGCAGGAACAATAATTATCAACGCCGCAGTCGCTACAAAGACACCCAAAGGTATTGCTGCCACCAGCTTCGATTAAACGGGTCTGAAGCTAACCCAAAACAGTAGCGTAATTCCCTTCAGGAGACTTAGGGTACGTTTTAGAACAGGAGAACAAATCTAGTATATTAAATATTATACTCCATAAATGATTTTCAGGCAGTGTTTATAAAAAGTTATATAAAGATGTTACAATATGAGACAATTGAAAAAATGTACAAGGTAATTATAAAATAAACAGGGATTAAATAAGAATAGGTACAACTCACCTGTTCTTAGTTCATATCAGTTCAGGCAACCAGGCTAGGTCCATATGTCCCAATGCATTAGGACTGGTTAGGAATAGCTCTTCAGGTCAGACTCACATGGCTTCCAGCAGCAGACTGACTGCTGGGATCTGGCCAAAAAGTTATAGCTGCAGCCTGTGACATCACAGAAAGGAGTTGGTTTGCTCCGTCCCTCCTACCTCCTCCGTGTAAACTAACTTTAACCTATTTTCTCTAATGCTTGTAACTCCGCTACAGAACATGTCATGGTCATAACAAACCCAGTATTCATCTCGTATTAACATTCTAACGAGATCAAATATGTCCTATTTGGGATGCCTAATTACCGAGAAATCCCTACTTTTTTACCTGATGGAGTTAGAAGCTCAGGTTTAGTGTGATTGATAGAGGCTCCGATGGACTTTAGCAATATCTATTTAAAATTCTCTTACGCCCAGTAGTTGGCCCAATATCTTAACATATTGGAACAAAGGACTTCCATGGATTTTGGAGCCATTTTTACCAGTTCCAGCTAGAGGAAGATTTGAGCCTAGTCGTAAAAATTCCTTTAGGAGGGGCAGGAGGGGTTTGGGAGCTGAAAGTCAGGAATTTGCAAGAAGCCATAAAAGCTCTCCTACACACATTCACAAGGCAAGCTAAACACAGAGTGAAAGGGGGGGGGGTCGCCGCCCACCCTATGTGTGCTGGCAGCGAAACTAAACTTATATAATATTTCATACAATATCGTGACAACCTCCCAGGTTAGTAGCAATAAATACAACATTTTAAGCTAAACCTAACTTTCACATGTGCTTACTAGTGATGAGCGATCACTAAAATGCTCGGGTGCTCTTTGCTCGGGTCGAGCAAATTGGAATACTCGGGTACTCACAGAATTCATCATCTTTCCCCCATCTCACACGACCCCCCCAACGAACCTATCCAATACAGTAAATGGCTGCCCACTCTCCCCAGTCGCACAAGCTCGCTGCCTCGGGGTAATCCTTGATGCTGATCTCTCCTTCAAACCACATATCCAAGCCCTTTCCACTTCCTGCCGACTTCAACTCAAAAATATTTCCTTTTAAGGTCTAAAAATGTCAGAAAATGATGGAAACACTGCTCAAATAACAAAGGAACATCATGGGGATCGCCCCTGGAAGCATTTTTGACTCCTAGATCACAGCTGTAAGTAATGTTGTCAGAGTTTTTTACAAGTGCACCAACAAACATACAATAACGTAACCAAAATGGATTTTGCTGGGAAATATGTTAAGGTACATCCTTTCCAGGCTAATGACTTGTATTTAAGGCAAAATAATTTACCCCAGACCAAAATGTTCCTCCACCACTTGGGCTATGTTCACACGCAGCGGTTTTGATGCATTTTTCAACTTTAACATTGCTTTCAACCAATACAAATGCATTGCAACACTTAACAACCCTAGCTGGCCATGTGGTCTGTGACACATAAGCAGACACATCTTGTTTCATTTATGAAGGATGGACTCAAAGTCACAAAGCCTACTTTTAGAGGGGCATCAGGCAGCATTAATTTTCTCAAAGGGCCATTATTAAAGAGTGGGTCTCCTATGCTGTTATTGCCTATGCAGTGAGTGGCTGGGCTGCCAAGAATTATGACGCACCCAAATACCCCTTTCATGAGAGGTACAAGAGGGCTTCCTGAAAAAATGTTGCATTAAATGGAATGCAAGGCCTGCCCTGCTATCAAGTCATATGCACCCCAAGAATCCTGTGAACCCAGGTACTGGATGGCCACAGGAAAACCCACTTCACATTCTTCAGTTGGTCCTGCCATACTGTCTCCTTATGCACTGAATGCAAGGGCCCAAATTTGCACGCACCCCAATCCCCCCTTGGAAGAAACATGGAGGTGGGCCTCATAAAAAAAAAACTGTCCCATTACAAAGGAGTGGGTCTCCTAGACTCGTAATGCCCATACACTAAGTGCATGGGCTGACAAACATTTCCCCATGGGTGGTACATTTTTTAAAAATATTTAATGGGGATCATAGACACCCTTGCCAAAAAATTGAGTGTCTGTAGCAGCACGGAAGACGTGAACCCTGGTGATCTAGTGGTGGAAATGATGAGGTGGAGGAATGTCTCATTAAAAACTAGTCCCAATGTAAAGGAGTGTGTCTCCTAGACTTGTAATGCCCATACACGCAGTGCATGGGCTGACAAACAGGAGGAGGAGGTGGTGGAGGAGCTGTAGACTGTGGGGGCAACCCTGATTGACATAGGGCCCGCAATCCTCGGGTGTGGGGAGGATGTGTTCCATCCCAAGGTTCGACTGGGTTCCGGCTTCCACTATGTTAACCCAGTGTGCCATCAGTGAGATGTACCGTCCCTGCCCACAAGCACTTGTCCACGTGTCCGTGGTTAGGTGGACTTTCCCAGTAACAGCATTGTTGAGGGCGCTGGTAATGTGGGACACATGCTGGTGTAATGCGCGGACGGCACACCGGGAGAAATAGTGGTGACTGGGACGGCCGCCGCCATCAGGTTGCGGAAAGCTCCCGTCCCAACGAGCTTAAAAGACATTTCGAGCGCAAGCAGAAAAGAAATGTTAGAATTTAGTACTGTGGCCTGTGGGGCGTTGGCTGGGTATTTCCTCTTGCGTTCTAATGACTTGGGAATAGATAACTGAAGGCTGTGCTGGGACAAGGACGTGCTTGATGATGGTGCTGTTTGACTGTGGGCAACAACGGGGCAGGGCTTTAGGCATCTTCACATGCACGGTGGACTGGGGATTGGCTTCTACGCAAAACAGTGGAAGAATCAGTGGTGTCACCTGCAGACAGTATTCCTGGAGCCTGGGGTTCGGCTCACAAAGTCAGGTGCTTTGCTGCCATGTGCCTGATCATGGTGGCTGTGGTCAGGCTGGTAGTTTTGCTACCCCTGCTGATGCTGGCATGGCAGGTGCTGCAAATGGCCTGTTTGGGGTTATCGGCAGAGTCTTATAATTTTGGTGCACTCACATATGATGCCTGGAACCAAAAAAAATGATTAGGTTTGCATGCTCATTAGAATGACCTGGTTGTAGTCTGCAACGTGACCAAGCAAATAAATGTAGAAATAAGGAGGCTATGGATTGCTTTACAATAAAAGGAACAGGTGTACGGTGAAGAAAAAAAAAATTGCCACAGATAACTGCAGCTAGGTATATCTATATATATAAATGTCTAAGGGTTTTTCCGTCTGTCTGTCTGTCTGTCTGTCCTGGAAAACCCGGCTCTCTGATTGGTCGAGGCCACCAGGCCTCGACCAATCAGAGACCGGCACAGCATCGACGTAGAAATCCCGCGTCTCTGATTGGTCGAGGCCGCCAGGCCTCGACCAATCAGCAACGGGCACAGCGACGATGATGTCATAAAGGATGTAGAAATCCAGCGTCTGATTGGTCGAGGCCGCTAGGCCTCGACCAATCAGCAACGGGCACAACGACGATGATGTCATAAAGGACGTAGACATCTCACGTTTCTGATTCAGCGACGGGCACAGTATCGACGTAGATGTCATAATGTCCGCCAGGCCTCGACCAATCAGCAACGGACACAGCATCGACGTAGAAATCCCGCATCTCTGATTGGTCGAGGCCGCCAGGGCTCGACCAATCAGCAACGGGCACAGCGACGATGATGTCATAAAGGACGTAGAAATCCCACGTTTCTGATTCAGCGACGGGCACAGTATCGACGTAGATGTCATAATGGTTGCCATGGCGACGATGATGTCATAAAGGTTGCCTCGACCAATCAGCGACGGGCACAGTCTGCCGCAAATTCTGGAATCATCATTGTCCATATACTACGGGGACATGCATATTCTAGAATACCCGATGCGTTAGAATCGGGCCACAATCTAGTATTAAATAAGCAGCAGCAGACAGTAATGGAGCTTTTGGAGGTATGCAGTGAGAGCTATGTACTCATATACAGTGCCTGCAGGCCTTGCACTGATGTGGATATGTGCACATAAACTCCCCTGCCTACCTAGCGCTGCAATCTCGGGACCCCCGAATTAGCCCTAAAATGACTTTTGGTTTCTCACGAGTTGTGGACAGAACAGTTGATGCTGACCTACACTAACTATTAAAAGGATGATTCTGACCCTATCTCAGCAGCAGGTCTCCCTGCACTCGCTAAGTCCGGAGCAGAATGTGGCGAGCAGGGCGGTGCCAGGTCTCTTATAGAGACACGCCCCCTGACGAAGGAGTTCCCCTCCGAAACGCACGTCGGGCGGACGTGCAGCTTCAGGTCCTGGCAGAGTACTATCAGCCGCACTAACAGGTAATATACCTTGCAGCAGCAGTGTCTGTTTTACACCATGTGATTAATTAGTGCACCTCTATGGTTGCGGCTATGTGGATGTGGCTTGATTATAATCTGATGACTGGGTCTCATTTGTTTGACCTCCATGTATGGGCATTACCCTCCTCTGATTATGTCTAAGACATGTTGGCTCATTAGAGTGCACTTGCAGATAGGTTATTAACGCTGGAGCCGCATTAGCGTTTTGTACACTCGTGTGTAGGGTTTATGCCTAGGTGGACATGGACACCATTTAGAGTAGATGCCGTAGCTGGCTAGCTACAATCTCCACTGCATAATCTTGGATTTGTTCCATGGGTAGCCAGTTCCTCAGCTGCATGTCCTTTCTGCACAGGTAGCAGTTTTCCTGTGGTTTGCATTATCTTGGCACTTTGTTCTAAGTTATGGTCCATATCTTATCTTGTATGTCATTTGCATTAATAAAGGTTTATTTGCTATTGATAATCTTTTCTCCTATTGTCGTTTTTTCTGTGGTTTCCACATTCCCCCCTTGCATGATGTAGTTACCACAAGGTTGAGTACAAGTCCGGCTAGCACGCATCCTTGTGAACACGTACGCACTGTACCTACGTGATGTGGCCATCTAATACCAATCTCCTCATTTAGACTCTCTAGTTGGCACATGACAGCAAGTGTGCGAAGTGCATCCTCTTGGTTATGTGATTACTGTGGGAAACGGCAGAGCCTGACCATGTACCTAAATATTATATTACATTATATGTCTGGTATCTGATAGTATACTACAAATAAAAGTATGGAATCCTGTAGTAGACTGCACTATTCCATATAACAGTATCATGTAAAAGACGTACTACAGGGAGGGCCCCCACACAGCTCTCCCTATATACAATTTGTGCCCTCACAGAGCCCCCTATATAGAGCAGGAGCCCTCACAGAGTCCCCGATGACATCTGGATGCAGGTCAGCTGTATATTGTGACCTGCGGACCAGTGTGTCAGGATGTTTTGTTATCACAGATAGCCCGGTTCGATTTCCACATTTTGCCCAGGTCTGTTATATATGAGCCATATACTAATCTGTGTACTGGGTGTTATGTACTATACCACTGACGGCGAACCTTTTAGAGACCGAGTGCCCAAACTGCAATCTAAAATCCACTTATTTATCACAAAGTGCCAGCACGGCAATTTAACCGGAATACTGTGGTTTTAGATTAGAAAATCTCCTACATTAGCGTGCTATAGCGTCTATAGCAAAGAGCTTGTAAGCACTGCACTCCAAGCCAAAGATACTAGCCACCGAATGCAGTGGAGGTCTGTTCTTAAGAATGAAGAGGATTTTTATTCCAAAGTAAAATTGCCAAGTTGTTTGTTTTTTACAGCCTCTTTGCAATTGTAACCCTTTATCATGATGAGAATAACCCTTTAAGCCAGGGATGTCAAACTAAATTCACATATTCCTCCATACAGTGAAATGGGCCTCACATAGTGCTCCATACTGTGTAATGGCCCCACATGATGGTGCCTACTGTATAATGACCATATATGATGCTGCCTACTGTGTAATGGCCACACATGATGCTCCATACTGTATAATGGCCACACATGATAGTGCCTACTGTATAATGGCCACACATGATGCTCCATACTGTATAATGACCATATACGATGCTGCCTACTGTATAATGGCCACACGATGCTCCATACTGTGTAATGGCCACACATGATGCTCCATACTGTATAATGGCCACACGATGCTCCATACTGTGAAATGGCCACATATGATGCTCCATACTGTGTAATGGCCACATATGATGCTCCATACTGTATAGTGGCCCCACATGATGCTGCCTACTGTATAATGGCCACACATGATGATGCATATTGTATAATGGCCTCACATGATGATTCTCCATCTATATATATAATTGTCTAAGGGTTTTTCCGTCTGTCTGTCTGTCTGTCTGTCTGTCTGTCTGTCCTGGAAATCCCGGCTCTCTGATTGGTCGAGGCCGCCAGGCCTCGACCAATCAGCAACGGGCACAGCGACGATGATGTCATAAAGGATGTAGAAATCCCGCGTCTGATTGGTCGAGGCCTGGCGGCCTCGACCAATCAGCAACGTGCACAGCGACGATGATGTCATAAAGGATGTAGAAATCCCGCGTCTGATTGGTCGAGGCCGCCAGGCCTCGACCAATCAGCAACGGGCACAGCGATGATGATGTCATAAAGGACGTAGACATCTCACGTTTCTGATTCAGCGACGGGCACAGTATCGACGTAGATGTCATAATGGTCGCCAGGCCTCGACCAATCAGCAACGGACACAGCATCGACGTAGAAATCCCGCATCTCTGATTGGTCGAGGCCGCCAGGGCTCGACCAATCAGCAACGGGCACAGCGACGATGATGTCATAAAGGACGTAGAAATCCCACGTTTCTGATTCAGCGACGGGCACAGTATCGACGTAGATGTCATAATGGTTGCCATGGCGACGATGATGTCATAAAGGTTGCCTCGACCAATCAGCGACGGGCACAGTCTGCCGCAAATTCTGGAATCATCATTGTCCATATACTACGGGGACATGCATATTCTAGAATACCCGATGCGTTAGAATCGGGCCACAATCTAGTACTCTATAATGGCCACACATGATGCTCCATACTGTATAATGGCCATATATGATGCTGCCTACTGTGTAATGGCAACACAATGCTCCATACTGTATAATGGCCACATATGATGCTCCATACTGTATAATGGCCCCACATGATGCTGCCTACTGTATAATGGCCACATATGATGCTCCATACTGTATAATGGCCCCACATGATGATGCTCAATACTGTATAATGGCCCCACATGATGATGCACACAGTATAATGGCCCCACATGATGATGCATACTTTATAGTGCCCCCACATGATGATGCATACAGTAAAATGGCCCCACATGATGATGCATACTTTATAATGGCCCCACATGACACATACAGTATAATGGCCCCACATGATGATTTATACAGTATAATGGCCCCACATGATGATTTATACATTATAATGGCCTCACATGATGCTCCGTACTGTATAATGGCCCCACATGATGATGCATACAATATAATGGTCCCACGTGATGATGCATACAATACAATGGCCCCACATGATGATGCATACAATATAATGGCCCCCTGTGATGGTACATAGAGTATAATGGCCCCACGTGATGATGCATACAATATAATGGCCCCACGTGATGATGCATATAATATAATGGCCCCACGTGATGATGCATACAATATAATAGCCCCACATGATGATGCATACAGTATAATGGCCAAATATGATGCAGCATACATTATAATGGCCACATATGACGCTGCATACAGTATAATGGTCCCACATGATGCTACATACAGTATAATGGCCCCACATGATGCTACATACAGTATAATGGCCCCATATACTGCTCCATACTGTGTAATGGCCTTGCATTACAAAAAAAAATACTCACCTCTGTCCGTTCCAACACTGATCTAGTCTCTTCATATATCAGTCCTACCTGTGGGCATGCGCACCATCTCGGCAATAGTGCCGCTGTCACTCTCCTCAGATCGCGTGCCATCCCCATCCTCAGCAAGAGCGCAGACTGATGGAATGGCATGCGGCCTGATGGGAGAGTTGGGGTGCGTTTCCACTGTCTGGATTACATGCGGATTAGCTGCGGATTGAATGCTGCGTACAACCAGAGCGTTCAATCCGCAGCGTTCAGATATTACAACATAGTGGAGGTGATTTTATGAAATCCCGTCTCCACTATGCGTGGTAACACGCACCCAGCGGCCCTGCGTTTCCAGACATGCGGCGCGTCTTTTTAGAATGCAGCATGTCTGTTTACCTTATGGCGACGCTCCGTCGCAGCAAGGTAAATCACAGGGTCCTATGAATGGGGTGCGGAGATTCCGAATATGTGCAATGAACACATCCGGAATCACCGGGCATATAGGAGGGGGCGGCGCTTTGGGCGGAGTGAGTTTTTCACTCCGTCCATTTAGCGTCGGCAATCCAGAACGTGGAACCTTACCCTTAGGAGCAGAGTGGCTGTGGTGCTAGTGATGAGAGTCGGGGAGATTACAAGCGGGCTGAGAAAAGTGATGGCGGAGCTAGTTTTGAGGAGATGGCACGCGTGCCCCCTCTGGCACACATGCCATAGGTTCGCCACCACTGTACTGTAGGTTTGGCACCACTGTACTATGTGCACATATATAGTGTTACACGCACTGAGCACTGACCAGGCTGCAGGAACTCACATTATAATATATATGATATATAATGCGGGATGTCCTGGAGCGGGGCTCAGGGTCACACAGTGCAGGGTGAGGATCACTGTGACTTATTTCTGCAGCTTCAGCTTACATGCAGATCGGGTGACGCTGGAGCCGGGACCTTATCTGTCTGTAAGATTAAGATGGTGCAATAAATCTCTGTACAGTACATATAGATCCTCTACAGAAAGCAGATAAGAAAGCAGGAATCAGATGAAGTCCGTCACGTGAAGAAGAAACAGGCGCGCAGGTGACGTCAGATCAGCAGATACACAGCCTGCTGTCTGCAATAGGGGGATGCCGGCCGGCACTTGTAAACTGCTAATACAGTGTGGGGCCTGCACCGATCTACAGCAGCAGCAGAAAGCCAGGCCCCTGTATGCCCCTGCCTGAAAGGGCCCCCCTCCACCTCTGGGCCCCGGTGCGGCTGCACCGGTTGAACCGGCGGTAGGTCCGCCCCTGAGTTCTTCCTTCTGCGCTAACCCTGGGAATCAAAAAGAAAGCTACTGTACATTCACTAGACGTTAGGTGTCTAGGTGGTAGTTATATTTCAGGGACTGACCCTTGGAATGAGAATTCTTTGTCTCCTTTCAGAGAGTTAGGAAGGAGCTTAGAGTCTCCAAAAGTACCTTAGCTAGGTGGATCAGGGAGGCAATTTCTTTAGCCTAAACAGCAAGTGGCGTTGCAGTTCCGAGGGGTCTGAAAGCTCACTCCACGCGAGCCATGGCAACATCCTGGGCTGAGAGATCGGAGGCGATGATCTCACATTTGGCAGAAGGGTGCTGGAAGCGGTGGTCCCTCCCTAAATTCTTTACATCTCTGTAATTCTCTTGGGGTGCAGTCATGGGAGACTTAACCCTCCGTCAGGAACAATATTCGTACTAACTCGTAGAGTCGTAATGGAACAATGTGCCTGTCAAGCGCAGGCTAGAAAAATGCCTAGAATATCCAATTTTCTCAATTTCAGTGATCTAAAAGTGATCATAGACCTTCATAGGGAAGTAATAAAAGAGACTACACATTATCAGGTGCAAAACAAACCCATTTACTCAACATAAAAGTAATAACTTTGATATACACAAATTTCAAAACTCCCACCAAATAGCCCCCAATGATATCAAGTAACGGTTACTAAAAAGAGAAAATTTTGGCACAAAAACATTTTCTAGGCACCTAGAATAATATTACACACAGAATTAATCTGAATTAGATCCTGAAGGTTCCCCAGAAAAAACACATTTGCAAAGAGGAGAAAGAATTGCAATACATTTTTGCATGTGTCAGGCAGATTGCATTATGAAATTTGTGACATTGATAATTAGAAAGCCTTCTGTTCCCGCTTTCCATGGTGCAGGTGGTGCATCTCCTTCTTTTGGGAGGTGGTACAGGTGTTGGATTTTCACCATCATCTTCTGGGCGGAATCTTTTGAGCCTCACTTGAAGGCCAGAGGGGATACCGATGGTTTTCATACTTCTCCTGCGTAGCTCTCCAAGCATTAGTTCATGGGCCAATTTTTTCAGGTACAATCGTCTACGGAGTGGTTCAAGCTGGTTTTCAAGGTAAATGATTTGTGAATTTATACCACCCAAATTTAGCATAGCGAAAAATATGACCATTGGCCAGCGCTTGGTGTTTCTGCTGACGCTGAAAGTTGAGCACATCTGATCAGCTGTCACCATCAGGTGAGATGGTGGATGAGGATGAGGAAAAAGCCAATATGCTAAATGACTTTTTTCATCAGTATTTACACAAGAAAATCCCATGGCAGACAAAATGTCTAGTGATAAAAATTCCCAATTAAATGTCACCTGCTTAACCCAGCAGGAAGTGCGGCGGCGTCTAAAAATCACTAAAATTGACAAATCTCCGGGCCCGGATGGGATACACCCTCGAGTACTGCAGGAATTAAGTACAGTCATTGATAGACCATTATTTTTAATCTTTAAAGACTCCATAATAACAGGGTCTGTGCCACAGGACTGGCGTATAGCAAATGTGGTGCCAATATTCAAAAAGGGAACAAAAACTGAACTCGGAAACTATAGGCCAGTAAGCTTAACCTCTACTGTGGGTAAAATCCTGGAGGGCATACTAAGGGACGCTATACTGGAGTATCTGAAGAGGAATAACCTCATGACCCAGTATCAGCACGGGTTTACTAGGGACCGTTCATGTCAGACTAATTTGATCAGTTTCTATGAAGAGGTAAGTTCCGGATTGGACCAAGGGAACCCAGTGGATGTAGTGTATATGGACTTTTCAAAAGCTTTTGATACGGTGCCACACAAAAGGTTGATACATAAAATGAGAATAATGGGGATAGGGGAAAATATGTGCAAGTGGGTTGAGAGCTGGCTCAGGGATAGGAAACAAAGGGTGGTTATTAATGGAGCACACTCAGACTGGGTAGCGGTTAGCAGTGGGGTACCACAGGGGTCAGTATTGGGCCCTCTTCTTTTTAACATATTTATTAATGACCTTGTAGGGGGCATTCAGAGTAGAATTTCAATATTTGCAGATGACACTAAACTCTGCAGGGTAATCAATACAGAGGAGGACAATTTTATATTACAGGATGATTTATGTAAACTAGAAGCTTGGGCTGATAAATGGCAAATGAGCTTTAATGGGGATAAATGTAAGGTCATGCACTTGGGTAGAAGTAATAAGATGTATAATTATGTGCTTAATTCTAAAACTCTGGGCAAAACCGTCAATGAAAAAGACCTGGGTGTATGGGTGGATTACAAACTTAAATTCAGTGGCCAGTGTCAGGCAGCTGCTACAAAGGCAAATAAAATAATGGGATGCATTAAAAGAGGCATAGATGCTCATGAGGAGAATATAATTTTACCTCTATACAAGTCACTAGTTCGACCACACTTAGAATACTGTGCACAGTTCTGGTCTCCGGTGTATAAGAAAGACATAGCTGAACTGGAGCGGGTGCAGAGAAGAGCGACCAAGGTTATTAGAGGACTGGGGGGTCTGCAATACCAAGATAGGTTATTACACTTGGGGCTATTTAGTTTGGAAAAACGAAGACTAAGGGGTGATCTCATTTTAATGTATAAATATATGAGGGGACAGTACAAAGACCTTTCTGATGATCTTTTTAATCATAGACCTGAAACAGGGACAAGGGGGCATCCTCTGCGGTTGGAGGAAAAAAGGTTTAAGCATAATAACAGACACGGATTCTTTACTGTAAGAGCAGTGAGACTATGGAACTCTCTGCCATGTGATGTTGTAATGAGTGATTCATTACTTAAATTTAAGAGGGGACTGGATACCTTTCTGGAAAAGTATAATGTTACAGGGTATATACACTAGATTCCTTGATAGGGCGTTGATCCAGGGAACTAGTCTGATTGCCGTATGTGGAGTCGGGAAGGAATTTTTTTCCCCAATGTGGAGCTTACTCTTTGCACATGGGGTTTTTTTGCCTTCCTCTGGATCAACATGTTAGGGCATGTTAGGTTAGGCTATGGGTTGAACTAGATGGACATATAGTCTTCCTTCAACCTTAATAACTATGTAACTATGTAACACCCCCTTTGGTTTCACTATAAAATGTAATAATCTCTGGTTTTTGTTGTGCTTCAGATTTAGGATCGATGGCATAATCATTATGAAGCGTTGAGAGAAGAAGTACATAGGACACCAAAACCTTTCCATCATGGAATGCAAACATACTGCTGTACTGTTTTCTCCCTGTCACAGTAACAAGCTGTGGCGGGCTGCGGCAATTCTTTTTTATTTTTTCTTACAGTTCCAACATATGAAAGCTTCTGCGTTTTTAGATAATCAATAAGATCACAATTTGAAAACCAATGATCAGCAGTTATATTGCGACCTGATCCAAATAAGGGCTCAGACATTCTTTTCACAACATCAGTGGGTTTGTTGCTGACACAGTAAGGGCCATCTGGCTGTTTTCCAGCATGAATTTCAATGTTGTATGTGTAGGTCTTACTGGCATCAACAAGGGCATACATTTTTATTTCGTATTTGCTAGGTTTTGATGGTATGTATTGACAAAATGCGCATCTGCCACGAAAACCAGGGAGGATTTTGTCAATTGTGACATTTGCCCCAGGGCGATAGTTTATCTTACAGTAGAGATCCAAGAAAAAGAAAAGTGGCACTCACCCTGGTGTTGCTGTGATTCAATGTCTTTTAATCATATCACAAAAAGACAGACATAATGCGGAGAGGCGGCTGGCGTGAGATGCGGTGCGGGGAGGAGGAAAGGACGACGGCCGTTTCGCGCGTGTGCGCTTCCACGGGTCCACGTGCACAATTAAAAACGTCATATCCCATATAGGGAGCTAGACGACTTAATGTGAACATGTGAACAATTAAAAAAACCACATTGGTTATAAGTATCAAAGCACAATAATAAGCACTGTATAGAAAACCAAATATAGTTTCACATATTTTAAACATATTTGTTCAATGAAAGTAGAAACTTTACAAAAAAATGGTCATGTCTAATTTGTCATTAAGTCCGATAGGTCCTTGCGCGTTAGTTTCTATAACCCACTTCGCTTCTCGTTGTAGTAATAATTTCTTGCGATCCCCGCCATTAGGCGGACATTTCACTATCTCTAAACCAGCAAAACGTAGTAAATTCGGGTTTGCATTATGTTTATCCCGCATGTGTTTGATAAACCGGGTGCAACCTTTTTCAGATGACACTGAATTAAAATGTTCCCTAAATCTATTCACCATCGGACGAATTGTTTTGCCGATGTAGAAAAACAGGCAGGGGCAAAAAATTATATATACTACATACTGAGTCTTGCATGTAATTAACTGACGGACTGTATGACAGACAGAACCCATGCGGATGGGGTTGTTTAGGAGTCTCAGGTGACAGAAACTGCAATTCCCACATTTAAAGTTACCGGTAGGTTGTGATTTCGTTAGCCAATTATTATTATCTGCTGGTGCAAGCCGATTTTTGACTAATAAGTCACCCAAATTCTTTGTTCGCTTGTAAGCAAAAGTCGGATGATTTATTGTCAGAGCTGCTAATGCCCTATCATTTTGTAGCACATGCCAATTTTTGTTAATAGCCCTATAAATTTCTTTATCAATTGGGCTATGTGTGAATGTGAATACAAATTTATTCTCATTTTTCGTCGTGGGAGAATATGGGCGTTTTTTGCGGCTCTTCAATAAATCATATTGTGTGAGTTTTTTCACTCTACTTTCGGCTGCTGATAGAATTTTGGGAGGATAATTTCTGTTCAAAAAGTTGGTTTTAAGTTCTGCAATTTGTTTCTCAAACGTTATTTCGTTATTATTAATTTTTCTATAACGCACCATCTGGCTATAGGGAATGCTATTCTTCGTGTGAAAGGGATGAGCACTATTTAACTGTAATAAATTATTTGTTGCGGTAGGTTTTTTGTGTACACATGTATTCAATTTACCGTCTATTTCAAGACTCACGTCCAAAAAGTCCAATGTGTTACCCCCAAAGCAGGCAGTGAACGACATATTATCCTCATTAATCATATTAAGATGGC
Source organism: Ranitomeya imitator (assembly GCF_032444005.1). Lineage (NCBI taxonomy): Eukaryota > Metazoa > Chordata > Amphibia > Anura > Dendrobatidae > Ranitomeya > Ranitomeya imitator. The sequence goes on along the minus strand of NC_091286.1, from coordinate 27,669,807 downwards.
TAACAAAATTATCAAAGTCACTCTTAGAAACGTCCCAGACGATGAAAATGTCGTCTGCGAACCTAAGGTAAGTGCGTATGTATTTAAGGAAAGGGTTAGAGATGGATGTTATATATCTCTCTTCGAAGACTGCCAGAAATAAATTGGCAAATACACATGCGACGGGAGTACCCATCGCAGTTCCTGTACATTGTAGAAACCATTTATCGATGAATTTGAAAGCATTGTGTGATAGGATGAAATCAAGGCTTTCAGTGATGAAAGCGACGAAGTCCAGATTTTTATCAGTATTCAACAAGATCGTGCGTACAGCTTCAATACCTTTATTTTGCGGTATTCTTGTGTATAAATTGACGACGTCAATTGATACAAGAGAAAAGGAAGGTTGCCAGTCTAATGTTTGTAAGGCAATTAGGAAGTCCCCAGAATTCTTGACGAAAGAAGGAATTTTCTGCAGCAGGGGTTTGAGTAACCAATCAAGAAATTGGGACAAGGGCTCAGTTAATGATCCGATGCCGGATATAATCGGACGCCCTGGAGGATGGGACGCATTTTTATGAATTTTAGGTAAACTATACCAGTGGGGTGTATTAGGGAATTCTGGTAGTAATTTTTCAGCTTTGCTTTTCAATAGAGTGCCATTTGCTACATATTTGTTTAATAATGATCTCAGTTTTTCTCTGAATTTCATTGTCGGATTATGATCTAAAGAAATATAAGTAGTTTTATCATTCAGCTGAGAAAGTGCTTCCTCAATATAATAATGTTTATCAAGGATGACAAGATTACCGCCCTTGTCGGCCTTCCTTATGATTACGTCATCCCACTGCTGCATTTCGCATATGGCTTTTTCCTCATTAGATAATAAATTTTTTGTGATTTTCGATATAGTATTGCCTCCACGTCCTTCACCACAAGATCCTGAAATAAATCAATAGCATTCCCTGGAGAAATGGGAGGCATAAAGGTGGATTGTATGCCTCCTTTAAAGGGTTCAAAAATAGGAACATTTTCAATCATGGGACTAGGATTTTCATTTTCAGCAAAAGGCTCACATAAGTTCGCTAAGAGCCATGCGTCCTCAATGTTTTTTGGATCCGAGGGCGGAAAAGCAACGAACCCAAAATTACCAATAGAAGCAGGACTTTCCGTAGAAGCATTCTGGAGAATTTTTTTATGATTTCCGGTAGAAAAAAATTTTTTTAGATGTAATTTTCTTGTAGCCTTAAAAAGATCGATTTAAAACTCCGTAAGGTTGAAATCCTCTGGAATACAGAAGTTCAAGCCTAATGACAACACATTCTTTTGTTCTGTGGTAAGGACTCTATTAGATAAGTTAATAATCTGAAGCCTGTTGGCATTATCCATCACTTCCTCCACGAAACCTGTTTGCGTTTCTTCTGTCCGTTTGTTTTTACGCCCACCTCGTCGGATCTTTTTTCTAAAGGGACATCTAATCGTGCAGGTGTTATAGCGGAGGATGTACTTTCTAATGGTTCCTCTATACCACTGGAGTCCGAATCTGTGACCCATCCATCTCTTTGCGCTTTGCGTTTGTCGAATCTTTTGGAGGAATAATTCCTTTGAGAATTTCTCCTTTTGTTTTTATTCCAGGAAAAAATTTGTCCTGCCGCAAAGTCGTTTTTGTCCCTTAAAAATTTTTCTTTTTTCTTCTGTTTCGTTTCCATCTGAATCAGGATTAATTTTTTATCAAGTTTTTTGAGGAATGATTTATTTTGATTATCAGTAACACGTGAGCTTAATTCTTTTTTAGCATTGTCTAATTGTTCACATAAGATAGCATACTCTTTCTCATTTTGAGTGATGACCAAAGCCAGAAGGTTTTGTGAACACTGTAGGTGGATTTTTTCCCATGCTTCTTGAAAAAACTGATCTCCAGCAAATTGGGAAATTTCTTTGTACACACGAAGTCCCCTTGGAACTCGCCCACATTCCACATAAGACTTTAAAGATTTAATAGTCCAATAAAGTCTAATTTCTCTCTCAGCTAGAGAATGAATTTTAGTTTCTAATGTTTTAGTGCTTATTCATCTTTATGGTTGCAATCCATAAAGAACTACTCCGCACCCTCTCGTCCAGCCAATAAACCAAACTCCGGAGGAGTGCCAGCATCAGAGTCCACGGGATCTTCATGGTTAACATCCATTATGGAAGGAACGTCACTGAATTCTCAAGAACCTACTTGTAACGCCTGTGCTCAGCTTAAAAAAGGCGAAAAAATCATGAGAAGCACACAAAACCAAAGTTATAAGCGGCACTAGGCGATGTAAATGTTCCAAGTTCACTAGCCGATGTAAGATCCTAATTAGAACATGTGCGGCACATGTATCTGCAAACCAACGGGTGGTGCTCAACACAGAGCAATACTCCAGTAGAGATCCAAGAAAAAGAAAAGTGGCACTCACCCTGGTGTTGCTGTGATTCAATGTCTTTTAATCATATCACAAAAAGACAGGCATAATGCGGAGAGGCGGCTGGCGTGAGATGCGGTGCGGGGAGGAGGAAAGGACGACGGCCGTTTCGCGCTTGTGCGCTTCCACGGGTCCAGGTGCACAATTGGATGTTAACCATGAAGATCCCATGGACTCTGATGCTGGCACTCCTCCGGAGTTTGGTTTATTGGCTGGGTGAGAGGGTGCGGAGGAGTTCTTTATGGATTGCAACCATAAAGATGAATTATCATTAATAAGCACTAAAACATTAGAAACTAAAATTCATTCTCTAGCTGAGAGAGAAATTAGACTTTATTGGACTATTAAATCTTTAAAGTCTTATGTGGAATGTGGGCGAGTTCCAAGGGGACTTCGTGTGTACAAAGAAATTTCCCAATTTGCTGGAGATCAGTTTTTTCGAGAAGCATGGGAAAAAATCCACCTACAGTGTTCACAAAACCTTCTGGCTTTGGTCATCACTCAAAATGAGAAAGAGTATGCTATCTTATGTGAACAATTAGACAATGCTAAAAAAGAATTAAGCTCACGTGTTACTGATAATCAAAATAAATCATTCCTCAAAAAACTTGATAAAAAATTAATCCTGATTCAGATGGGAACGAAACAGAAGAAAATAGATAAATTTTTAAGGGACAAAAACGACTTTGCGACAGGACAAATTTTTTCCTGGAATAAAAACAAAAGGAGAAATTCTCAAAGGAATTATTCCTCCAAAAGATTCAACAAACGCAAAGCGCAAAGAGATGGATGGGTCACAGATTCGGACTCCAGTGGTATAGAGGAACCATTAGAAAGTACATCCTCCGCTATAACACCTGCACGATTAGATGTCCCTTTAGAAAAAAGATCCGACGAGGTGGGCGTAAAAACAAACGGACAGAAGAAACGCAAACAGGTTTCGTGGAGGAAGTGATGGATAATGCCAACAGGCTTCAGATTATTAACTTATCTAATAGAGTCCTTACCACAGAACAAAAGAATGTGTTGTCATTAGGCTTGAACTTCTGTATTCCAGAGGATTTCAATCTTACGGAGTTTAAAATCGATCTTTTTAAGGCTACAAGAAAATTACGTCTAAAAAAATTTTTTTCTACCGGAAATCATAAAAAAATTCTCCAGAATGCTTCTACGGAAAGTCCTGCTTCTATTGGTAATTTTGGGTTCGTTGCTTTTCCGCCCTCGGATCCAAAAAACATTGAGGACGCATGGCTCTTAGCGAACTTATGTGAGCCTTTTGCTGAAAATGAAAATCCTGGTCCCATGATTGAAAATGTTCCTATTTTTGAACCCTTTAAAGGAGGCATACAATCCACCGTTATGCCTCCCATTTCTCCAGGGAATGCTATTGATTTGTTTCAGGATCTTGTGGTCAAGGACGTGGAGGCTATACTATATCGAAAATCACAAAAAAAATTTTATCATCAAATGAGGAAAAAGCCATACGCGAAATGCAGCAGTGGGATGACGTAATCATAAGGAAGGCCGACAAGGGCGGTAATCTTGTCATCCTAGATAAACATTATTATATTGAGGAAGCACTTTCTCAGCTGAATGATAAAACTACTTATATTTCTTTAGATCATATTCCGACAATGAAATTCAGAGAAAAACTGAGATCATTATTAAACAAATATGTAGCAAATGGCACTCTATTGAAAAGCAAAGCTGAAAAATTACTACCAGAATTCCCTAATACACCCCACTGGTATAGTTTACCTAAAATTCATAAAAATGCGTCCCATCCTCCAGGGCGTCCGATTATATCCGGCATCGGATCATTAACTGAGCCCTTGTCCCAATTTCTTGATTGGTTACTCAAACCCCTGCTGCAGAAAATTCCTTCTTTCGTCAAGAATTCTGGGGACTTCCTAATTGCCTTACAAACATTAGACTGGCAACCTTCCTTTTCTCTTGTATCAATTGACGTTGTCAAGAATACCGCAAGATAAAGGTATTGAAGCTGTACGCACGATCTTGTTGAATACTGATAAAAATCTGGACTTCGTCGCTTTCATCACTGAAAGCCTTGATTTCATCCTATCACACAATGCTTTCAAATTCATCGATAAATGGTTTCTACAATGTACAGGAACTGCGATGGGTACGCCCGTCACATGTGTATTTGCCAATTTATTTCTGGCAGTCTTCGAAGAGAGATATATAACATCCATCTCTAACCCTTTCCTTAAATACATACGCACTTACCTTAGGTTCGCAGACGACATTTTCATCGTCTGGGACGGTTCTAAGAGTGACTTTGATAATTTTGTTAGCCATCTTAATATCATTAATGAGGATAATATGTCGTTCACTGCCTGCTTTGGGGGTAAAACATTGGACTTTTTGGACGTGAGACTTGAAATAATAGACGGTAAATTGAATACATGTGTACACAAAAAACCTACCGCAACAAATAATTTATTACACTTTAATAGTGCTCATCCCTTTCACACGAAGAATAGCATTCCCTATAGCCAGATGGTGCGTTATAGAAAAATTAATAATAACGAAATAGCATTTGAGAAACAAGTTGCAGAACTTAAAACCAACTTTTTGAACAGAAATTATCCTCCCAAAATTCTATCAGCAGCCGAAAGTAGAGTGAAAAAACTCACACAATATGATTTATTGAAGAGCCGCAAAAAACGCCCATATTCTCCCACTTTTGCTTACAAGCGAACAAAGAATTTGGGTGACTTATTAGTCAAAAATTGGCTAACGAAATCACAACCTACCGGTAACTTTAAATGAGAAAGGCATCTGCCGAAACGCGCGTCGGGGGGGACGGGGGTGGTATGTCCTTCTATCCCAGGCTATAATTCAACACGGTATGTATATGTTTATTTCAGCGGTTCTCGTACCTTACACTTGTTGGGACTTAGTGCCCCTGATTACAGACGTAGGAACTGTTTTGATGTTCATTCATGCATACTCCGTATTGTGATACATACTATGCGGGGTTATTTATCTATATATGATATGGGTGTTGTGATATAGGGCTGCCTTCCCCCGTCCCATGTTTCGTGCTGTGGATGTGCACGGTGATCGTTTTTTCGCTGTTGTTTAGCACCTTATTTCTATCTTTATTATGCTTTTATTCAATAAAATTTATATTTTGTATATTGGACTTTTTGACTGTGGTTTCTCTAGTGTGTCTTTCATATATTATGCAGTTGTGTCCTATATGGTTATCATTTAGTCCCATTACACCGTATATGTCAGTATTTTGATGGTGATTATGTGGGGGACTGTGTTGTATCCCACTATACTTGTTTTGCAAATGTGGGAATTGCAGTTTCTGTCACCTGAGACTCCTAAACAACCCCATCCGCATGGGTTCTGTCTGTCATACAGTCCGTCAGTTAATTACATGCAAGACTCAGTATGTAGTATATATAATTTTTTGCCCCTGCCTGTTTTTCTACATCGGCAAAACAATTCGTCCTATGGTGAATAGATTTAGGGAACATTTTAATTCAGTGTCATCTGAAATAGGTTGCCCCCGGTTTATCAAACACATGCTGGATAAACATAATGCAAACCCGAATTTACTACGTTTTGCTGGTTTAGAGATAGTGAAATGTCCGCCTAATGGCGGGGATCGCAAGAAATTATTACTACAACGAGAAGCGAAGTGGATTATAGAAACTAACGCGCAAGGACCTATCGGACTTAATGACAAATTAGACATGACCATTTTTTTGTAAAGTTTCTATTTTCATTGAACAAATATGTTTAAAATATGTGAAACTATATTTGGTTTTCTATACAGTGCTTATTATTGTGCTTTGATACTTATAACCAATGTGGTTTTTTTAATTGTTCACATGTTCACATTAAGTCGTCTAGCTCCCTATATAGGATATGACGTTTTTAATTGTGCACCTGGACCCGTGGAAGCGCACACGCGCGAAACGGCCGTCGTCCTTTCCTCCTCCCCGCACCGCATCTCACGCCAGCCGCCTCTCCGCATTATGCCTGTCTTTTTGTGATATGATTAAAAGACATTGAATCACAGCAGCACCAGGGTGAGTGCCACTTTTCTTTTTCTTGGATCTCTACTGCAGTATTGCTCTGTGTTGAGCACCACCCGTTGGTTTGCAGATACATGTGCCGCACATGATCTAATTAGGATCTTACATCGGCTAGTGAACTTGGAACATTTACATCGCCTAGTGCCGCTTATATCTTTGGTTTTGTGTGCTTCCATAGTTTATCTTACAGTTTCCACAAATTTTTGGAATACATCGCGAATTGGAGCAAGCCGGTCGTATGTTTTACATTCGGTTTGGGCAGTTCTGTCATCAAACCGAAGGCAACGAATTAGAATCTTGAATCTTTTTAGAGACATAACAAGGCTAAATTTTTCAATTCCATCACTTTCTATACCCCAAAGTTCCTCCAAACTTTGCCAATTTGCCCTATAGGCTCCTGCAAGGTATAATAATCCAAAAAATGCACGCAGTTCGATTTCATCCGTGGGCTTCAGGATTCTGTCACAGATGAACTTGTGCTTTATATTGTCTATATATTGATTAGTGTATATGACAATAGAGTCCAGAATGTCATATGGGAAAAAAGTATTCCAGCATTCAGCTGCAGTTTTTGCATTACGTGCTGTTCCCATAACTGCAGGAAGGTGAGTGATAATGTTATGAGGTTCCATACGTTTTTTTATGGGTGGATTCTTGTTCCATTTGGTTTTCTTATCTTTTCCCATATAATAACATTCTATATCTTCTTCCTCCTCATCACTGTCACCATCTTGCTCTGTTTCAGAATTTAGTTCACAGACTTCCACCTCATCACGAGAATCAATCTCACTTTCTTCAAAATCCTCATTCATTGTGGGGTCTGCATCATCATCATCATCATCATCTAACAGCATGTTTCTCACTTCCTCAACATGAAGGGGTTTTGAAAGATCATACATTTTCTTCTCCATTTCAGAAGATAATCTGAAGCAAGAGAGAGAATATGCATTAGGGAACAATGTGCCTGAGAAGCACACTTTCATTTGTAAAAAAATCTGCCTTATTTATATGAAATATCCACAAACCTTTCTCTATCCATTCATAAAACAAGCTAAATAAACAATAGTAATGACTAAAAACATTACATACCAACCTTATAAAGTGTGATGTGTTGGGGACTAATGAGCCTGAGAAGCCAGCACAGCTATATCTTCCGTCCTGAAGCTCTGCAGACCAACTGTGGTATCAGGTTTCACACAGCAGCTAGAGCCAGGAGACTATCTAGAGTGAGGGGGTTTCCTGAAAATCTGGTGAGAAGGGAGAAATGAAAGTAGAAGAGCTGCGCCTGTCAGATCCATTGTTCCTGACGGAGGAAATGCTTAGCTACTTACCGGTAGCGGTGTTTTTCAGAGTCCATGACAGCACCCTTATATTCCCTCCCTTCACGTGTGGGTGAGCACTTTTCTGGGCTTTAAGCATAACAATTTGTGAAAGTTAGGTTTAATTTAAAATGTTGTATTTATTGCTACTAACCTGGGAGGTCCTCTCATGCTCTGCAATCCAACAGATGTGGGAGAGGTGCCGCCCTTTTATGTCTGTAGGTTTCCTGTCCGTGAAGGGCTCATCCCCTCTCTCATGGTGTTGTCATGAGAGACCAAATAAACTGAAATCACTTGGTCATAAGTATTCAGACCCTTTACTCAAACACTCCTATTTAAGTCACATGCTGTCCATTTCCTTGTGAGCATTTCTGACTCCTAGATCACAGCTGTAAGTAATGTTGTCAGAGTTTTTTACAGGTGCACCAACAAACATACAATAACGTAACCAAAATGGATTTTGCGGGGAAATATGTTAAGGTACATCTTTTCCAAGCTAATGACTTGTATTTAAGGCCAAATAATTTACCCCAGACCAAAATGTTTCTCCACCACTTGGGCTATGTTCACACGCAGCAGTTTGAAAGCATTTTTCAACTTTAACATTGCTTTCAACCAATACATATGCATTGTAACATTTAACAACCCTAGCTGGCCATGTGGTCTGTGACACATAAGTAGACACATCTTGTTTAATTATGAAGGATGGACTCAAAGTCACAAAGCCTACTTTTAGAGGGGCATAAAGCAGCATTAATATTCTTAAAGGGCCATTATTAAACAGTGGGTCTCCTATGCTGTTATTGCCTATGCAGTAAGTGGCTGGGCTGCCAAGAATTACGACGCACCCCAATACCCCTTTCACGAGAGGTACAAGAGGGCTTCCTGAAAAAATGTTGCATTGAATGGAATGCAAGGCCTGCCCTGCTATCAAGTCATATGCACCCCAAGAATCCTTTGAACCCAGGTACTGGATGGCCACAGGAAAACCCACTTCACATTCTTCAGTTGGACCTACCATACTGTTTCCTTATGCATTGAATGCAAGGGCCGCCTTGACCCAAATTTGCACACACCCCAATCCCCCCTTGGAAGAAACATGGAGGTGGGCCTCATAAAAAGACTGTCCCATTACAAAGGAGCGAGTCTCCTAGACTCGTAATGCCCATACACTGACAAACATTTCCCCGTGGGTCAGTAGCGTAGCTACCAGGGGGCAGAGGGTGCGGCCGCCCTGGGCCCACCGCTCACAGGGGCCCACCCGGAGCTACACTACACTTAATTATATCAGCGTGCACAGCCCGCTGATATAGTTAATCTCCATGCTCCATTGTAGAGCAGGGAGACACGATCTCCCTGCATTACCGCGGGCAGGGACCGGGGAGAGCCAGAGGAACTCATGCCCGAGGGACCAAAGGTGCCAGCACTGACTGTACCTGTCTGCTGGCTCCAGCATACAGCACTCACTCCCACATTGCTCGTTGTGTGAGCTGTCTGCTCTGCTGCAGAGAGGTCAGGAGGACCACGGCACGGCTTCTGTGAGTGTCCAGAGAAGAGCAAGACAGTCACAGGACAGCGGTGCTGTAAGTAACAGTACAGATTTCTGCAGGTACTGGCGGGAGATGTCTGCACCGTGCAGTGAGGATGTAGCAGGACACGGCTTCCCTCCTGATAAGACCCGGCCTTGTGCTGTGTATCTGCAGTCTTTATCTGAGGAACTGTAGATTTATGGCAGCTGCTGGAACTACAGACCGGACAGTGCGGGTCGCCAAGCATGACCCAATCTGTAAAAGACTTCACAGCTGCCATAAGTCTCACGGTGTCTCAGACAGAGACTGACAAGACAGGTCAGTAATGGGCACTGATAGATATAACCGTGTGTGTGTGTGTGTGTGTGTGTATAGATATGACTGTGTGTGTGTGTGTGTGTATAGATATGACTGTGTGTGTGTGTGTGTGTGTGTGTGTGGGTGTGTGTGTATAGATATGACTGTGTGTGTGTGTGTGTGTGACATATATCCTTCCCTGTGGGGTCCCGCAGCTGGGGTCAAATCTATCAGTGCACATTACTGACCTGTTTTGTCAGTATATATACACACTGCATTCACTGATATGAGATCACACAAACACTGGTCTGATTGGACCCTGACCCCGGCTATAGGATATCTATCCATCCATCCTATAACAAAGGTCAGGATCCTATCAGTACAGTGTCTGCATGATCTCATATCAGTAAATCCAAGGTAGTAAACATGAAAACCCCATTATGAATCCTTGTAATAAAAATAAAAAAGTTGATGCTGAATATATATGAGATATAGAAAGACAGAAGTCATTATACAGCATTGTTTCTAATACGGAGTCATTATACAGCGTAGGAGCTAATACGGAGTCATTATACAGCATGGGAGCAAATACGGAGTCATTATACAGCATGGGAGCTAATACGGAGTCATTATACAGCATGGGAGCCAATACGGAGTCATTATACAGCGTAGGAGCTAATACGGAGTAATTACACAGCACTGGAGCTAATACGGAGTCATTATACAGCATGGGAGATAATGCTTGAGTCATTATACAGCATGGGAGCTAATACGGAGTCATTATACAGTATTGGAGCTAATACGGAGTCATTATACAGCATTGTTTCTAATACGGAGTCATTATACAGCGTAGGAGCTAATACGGAGTCATTATACAGCATGGGAGCCAATACGGAGTCATTATACAGCATGGGAGCCAATACGGAGTCATTATACAGCATGGGAGCTAATACGGAGTCATTATACAGCATGGGAGCCAATACGGAGTCATTATACAGCATTGGAGCTAATACGGAGTCATTATACAACATGGAAGCCAATACGGAGTCATTATACAGCATGGGAGCTAATACGGAGTCATTATACAGCATGGGAGCTAATACGGAGTCATTATACAGCATGGGAGCTAACACGGAGTAATTATACAGCATTGGAGCTAATACGGAGTCATTATACAGCGTGGGAGCTAATACAGAGTCATTATACAGCATGGGAGCTAATACGGAGTCATTATACAGCATGGGAGCCAATACGGAGTCATTATACAGCATGGGAGCTAATACGGAGTCATTATACAGCATGGGATCCAATACGGAGTCATTATACAGCATGGGAGCTAATACGGAGTCATTACACAGCGTGGGAGCTAATACGGAGTCATTATACAGCATAGGAGATAATACGGAGTCATTATACAGCGTGGGAGCTAATATGGAGTCATTATACAGCATGAGATCCAATACGGAGTCATTATACAGCATGGGAGCTAATACGGAGTCATTATACAGCGTGGGAGCTAATACGGAGTCATTATACAGCATAGGAGATAATACGGAGTCATTATACAGCATGGGAGCCAATACGGAGTCATTATACAGCATGGGAGCCAATACGGAGTCATTATACAGCATGGGAGCTAATACGGAGTCATTATACAGCGTTGGAGCCAATACGGAGTCATTATACAGCGTGGGAGCTAATACGGAGTCATTATACAGTGTGGGAGCTAATACGGAGTCATTATACAGCATTGGAGCTAATACGCAGTCATTATACAGTGTGGGAGCCAATACAGAGTAATTATACAGCATGGGAGCTAATACGGAGTCATTATACAGCGTGGGAGCTAATACGGAGTCATTATACAGCATTGGAGCTAATACGGAGTCATTATACAGCATGGGAGCTAATAAGGAGTCATTATACAACATGGGAGCCAATACGGAGTCATTATACAGCGTGGGAGCCAATACGGAGTCATTATACAGCATGGGAGCTAATACGGAGTCATTATACAGTGTGGGAGCTAATACGGAGTCATTATACAGCATGGGAGATAATAAGGAGTCATTATACAACATGGGAGCCAATACGGAGTCATTATACAGCGTGGGAGCCAATACGGAGTCATTATACAGCATGGGAGCTAATACGGAGTCATTATACAGTGTGGGAGCTAATACGGAGTCATTATACAGCATGGGAGCTAATACGGAGTCATTATACAGCATTGGAGCTATTTACGCAGTCATTATACAGTGTGGGAGCCAATACAGAGTAATTATACAGCATGGGAGCTAATACGGAGTCATTATACAGCTTGGGAGCTAATACGGAGTCATTATACAGCATTGGAGCTAATACGGAGTCATTATACAGCATGGGAGCTAATACGGAGTAATTATACAGCATGGGAGCTAATACGGAGTCATTATACAGCATGGGAGCTAATACGGAGTTATTATACAGCATTGGAGCTAATACGGAGTCATTATACAGCCTGGGAGCTAATACGGAGTCATTATACAGCATGGGAGCTAATACGGAGTCATTATACAGCTTGGGAGCTAATACGGAGTTATTATACAGCATTGGAGCTAATACGGAGTCATTATACAGCCTGGGAGCTAATACGGAGTAATTATACAGCATGGGAGCTAATACGGAGTTATTATACAGCATTGGAGCTAATACGGAGTCATTATACAGCCTGGGAGCTAATACGGAGTCATTATACAGCATGGGAGCTAATACGGAGTCATTATACAGCTTGGGAGCTAATACGGAGTTATTATACAGCATTGGAGCTAATACGGAGTCATTATACAGCCTGGGAGCTAATACGGAGTCATTATACAGCATGGGAGCTAATACGGAGTCATTATACAACATTGGAGCTAATACGGAGTCATTATACAGCATTGGAGCTAATACGGAGTCATTATACAGTGTGGGAGCTAATACGGAGTCATTATACAGTGTGGGAGCTAATACGGAGTCATTATACAGCATGGGAGCTAATGCGGAGTCATTATACAGCATTGGAGCTAATATGCAGTCATTATACAGTGTGGGAGCCAATACAGAGTAATTATACAGCATGGGAGCTAATACGGAGTCATTATACAGCGTGGGAGCTAATACGGAGTCATTATACAGCATTGGAGCTAATACGGAGTCATTATACAGCATTGGAGCTAATACGGAGTCATTATACAGCCTGGGAGCTAATAAGGAGTCATTATACAACATGGGAGCCAATACGGAGTCATTATACAGCGTGGGAGCCAATACGGAGTCATTATACAGCGTGGGAGCTAATACGGAGTCATTATACAGTGTGGGAGCTAATACGGAGTCATTATACAGCGTGGGAGCTAATACGGAGTCATTATACAGCATTGGAGCTAATACGGAGTCATTATACAGCCTGGGAGCTAATACGGAGTCATTATACAGCGTAGGAGCTAATGCGGAGTCATTATACAGCGTAGGAGCTAATACGGAGTCATTATACAGCGTAGGAGCGAATACGGAGTCATTATACAGCATTTGAGCGAATACGGAGTCATTATACAGCATGGGAGCTAATATGGAGTCATTATACAGCGTAGGAGCTAATACGGAGTAATTATACAGCACTGGAGCTAATACGGAGTCATTATACAGCATGGGAGATAATGCTTGAGTCATTATACAGCATGGGAGATAATGCTTGAGTCATTATACAGCATGGGAGCTAATACAGAGTCATTATACAGCATTGTTTCTAATACGGAGTCATTATACAGCATGGGAGCTAATACGGAGTCATTATACAGCATGGGAGCCAATACGGAGTCATTAAACAGCATGGGAGCCAATAGGAAGTCATTATACAGCATGGGAGCCAATACGGAGTCATTATACAGCATGGGAGCTAATATGGAGTCATTATACAGCATGGGAGCCAATACGGAGTCATTATACAGCATTGGAGCTAATACGGAGTCATTATACAACATGGAAGCCAATACAGAGTCATTATACAGCATGGGAGCTAATACGGAGTCATTATACAGCATGGGAGCTAATACGGAGTCATTATACAGCATGGGAGCTAATACGGAGTCATTATACAGCATGGGAGCTAATACAGAGTCATTATACAGTGTGGGAGCTAATACGGAGTCATTATACAGTGTGGGAGCTAATACGGAGTCATTATACAACATGGAAGCCAATACGGAGTCATTATACAGCATGGGAGCTAATACGGAGTCATTATACAGCATGGGAGCTAATACGGAGTCATTATACAGCATGGGAGCTAATACGGAGTCATTATACAGCATGGGAGCTAATACGGAGTCATTATACAGCATGGGAGCTAACACGGAGTAATTATACAGCATTGGAGCTAATACGGAGTCATTATACAGCGTGGGAGCTAATACAGAGTCATTATACAGCATGGGAGCTAATACAGAGTCATTATACAGCATGGGAGCCAATACGGAGTCATTATACAGCATGGGATCCAATACGGAGTCATTATACAGCATGGGAGCTAATACGGAGTCATTATACAGCGTGGGAGCTAATAAGGAGTCATTATACAACATGGGAGCCAATACGGAGTCATTATACAGTGTGGGAGCCAATACGGAGTCATTATACAGCATGGGAGCTAATACGGAGTCATTATACAGCATGGGAGCTAATAAGGAGTCATTATACAACATGGGAGCCAATACGGAGTCATTATACAGCATGGGAGCTAATACGGAGTTATTATACAGCATGGGAGCTAATACGGAGTCATTATACAGCATGGGAGCTAATACGGAGTCATTATACAGCATGGGAGCTAATACAGAGTCATTATACAGCATTGGAGCCAATACGGAGTCATTATACAGCGTGGGAGCTAATACGGAGTCATTATACAGCATGGGAGCCAATACGGAGTCATTATACAGCGTGGGAGCTAATACAGAGTCATTATACAGCGTTGGAGCCAATACGGAGTCATTATACAGCGTGGGAGCTAATACGGAGTCATTATACAGTGTGGGAGCTAATACGGAGTCATTATACAGCATGGGAGCTAATACGGAGTCATTATACAGCATTGGCGCTAATACGCAGTCATTATACAGTGTGGGAGCCAATACAGAGTAATTACACAGCATGGGAGCTAATACGGAGTCATTATACAGCGTGGGAGCTAATACGGAGTCATTATACAGCATTGGAGCTAATACGGAGTCATTATACAGCCTGGGAGCTAATACGGAGTAATTATACAGCATGGGAGCTAATACGGAGTCATTATACAGCATTGGAGCTATTTACGCAGTCATTATACAGTGTGGGAGCCAATACAGAGTAATTATACAGCATGGGAGCTAATACGGAGTCATTATACAGCTTGGGAGCTAATACGGAGTCATTATACAGCATTGGAGCTAATACGGAGTCATTATACAGCATGGGAGCTAATACGGAGTAATTATACAGCATGGGAGCTAATACGGAGTCATTATACAGCATGGGAGCTAATACGGAGTTATTATACAGCATTGGAGCTAATACGGAGTCATTATACAGCCTGGGAGCTAATACGGAGTCATTATACAGCATGGGAGCTAATACGGAGTCATTATACAGCTTGGGAGCTAATACGGAGTTATTATACAGCATTGGAGCTAATACGGAGTCATTATACAGCCTGGGAGCTAATACGGAGTAATTATACAGCATGGGAGCTAATACGGAGTTATTATACAGCATTGGAGCTAATACGGAGTCATTATACAGCCTGGGAGCTAATACGGAGTCATTATACAGCATGGGAGCTAATACGGAGTCATTATACAGCTTGGGAGCTAATACGGAGTTATTATACAGCATTGGAGCTAATACGGAGTCATTATACAGCCTGGGAGCTAATACGGAGTCATTATACAGCATGGGAGCTAATACGGAGTCATTATACAACATTGGAGCTAATACGGAGTCATTATACAGCATTGGAGCTAATACGGAGTCATTATACAGTGTGGGAGCTAATACGGAGTCATTATACAGTGTGGGAGCTAATACGGAGTCATTATACAGCATGGGAGCTAATGCGGAGTCATTATACAGCATTGGAGCTAATATGCAGTCATTATACAGTGTGGGAGCCAATACAGAGTAATTATACAGCATGGGAGCTAATACGGAGTCATTATACAGCGTGGGAGCTAATACGGAGTCATTATACAGCATTGGAGCTAATACGGAGTCATTATACAGCATTGGAGCTAATACGGAGTCATTATACAGCCTGGGAGCTAATAAGGAGTCATTATACAACATGGGAGCCAATACGGAGTCATTATACAGCGTGGGAGCCAATACGGAGTCATTATACAGCGTGGGAGCTAATACGGAGTCATTATACAGTGTGGGAGCTAATACGGAGTCATTATACAGCGTGGGAGCTAATACGGAGTCATTATACAGCATTGGAGCTAATACGGAGTCATTATACAGCCTGGGAGCTAATACGGAGTCATTATACAGCGTAGGAGCTAATGCGGAGTCATTATACAGCGTAGGAGCTAATACGGAGTCATTATACAGCGTAGGAGCGAATACGGAGTCATTATACAGCATTTGAGCGAATACGGAGTCATTATACAGCATGGGAGCTAATATGGAGTCATTATACAGCGTAGGAGCTAATACGGAGTAATTATACAGCACTGGAGCTAATACGGAGTCATTATACAGCATGGGAGATAATGCTTGAGTCATTATACAGCATGGGAGATAATGCTTGAGTCATTATACAGCATGGGAGCTAATACAGAGTCATTATACAGCATTGTTTCTAATACGGAGTCATTATACAGCATGGGAGCTAATACGGAGTCATTATACAGCATGGGAGCCAATACGGAGTCATTAAACAGCATGGGAGCCAATAGGAAGTCATTATACAGCATGGGAGCCAATACGGAGTCATTATACAGCATGGGAGCTAATATGGAGTCATTATACAGCATGGGAGCCAATACGGAGTCATTATACAGCATTGGAGCTAATACGGAGTCATTATACAACATGGAAGCCAATACAGAGTCATTATACAGCATGGGAGCTAATACGGAGTCATTATACAGCATGGGAGCTAATACGGAGTCATTATACAGCATGGGAGCTAATACGGAGTCATTATACAGCATGGGAGCTAATACAGAGTCATTATACAGTGTGGGAGCTAATACGGAGTCATTATACAGTGTGGGAGCTAATACGGAGTCATTATACAACATGGAAGCCAATACGGAGTCATTATACAGCATGGGAGCTAATACGGAGTCATTATACAGCATGGGAGCTAATACGGAGTCATTATACAGCATGGGAGCTAATACGGAGTCATTATACAGCATGGGAGCTAATACGGAGTCATTATACAGCATGGGAGCTAACACGGAGTAATTATACAGCATTGGAGCTAATACGGAGTCATTATACAGCGTGGGAGCTAATACAGAGTCATTATACAGCATGGGAGCTAATACAGAGTCATTATACAGCATGGGAGCCAATACGGAGTCATTATACAGCATGGGATCCAATACGGAGTCATTATACAGCATGGGAGCTAATACGGAGTCATTATACAGCGTGGGAGCTAATAAGGAGTCATTATACAACATGGGAGCCAATACGGAGTCATTATACAGTGTGGGAGCCAATACGGAGTCATTATACAGCATGGGAGCTAATACGGAGTCATTATACAGCATGGGAGCTAATAAGGAGTCATTATACAACATGGGAGCCAATACGGAGTCATTATACAGCATGGGAGCTAATACGGAGTTATTATACAGCATGGGAGCTAATACGGAGTCATTATACAGCATGGGAGCTAATACGGAGTCATTATACAGCATGGGAGCTAATACAGAGTCATTATACAGCATTGGAGCCAATACGGAGTCATTATACAGCGTGGGAGCTAATACGGAGTCATTATACAGCATGGGAGCCAATACGGAGTCATTATACAGCGTGGGAGCTAATACAGAGTCATTATACAGCGTTGGAGCCAATACGGAGTCATTATACAGCGTGGGAGCTAATACGGAGTCATTATACAGTGTGGGAGCTAATACGGAGTCATTATACAGCATGGGAGCTAATACGGAGTCATTATACAGCATTGGCGCTAATACGCAGTCATTATACAGTGTGGGAGCCAATACAGAGTAATTACACAGCATGGGAGCTAATACGGAGTCATTATACAGCGTGGGAGCTAATACGGAGTCATTATACAGCATTGGAGCTAATACGGAGTCATTATACAGCCTGGGAGCTAATACGGAGTCATTATACAGCATGGGAGCTAATAAGGAGTCATTATACAACATGGGAGCCAATACGGAGTCATTATACAGCGTGGGAGCCAATACGGAGTCATTATACAGCATGGGAGCTAATACGGAGTCATTATACAGCATGGGAGCTAATACGGAGTCATTATACAGCATGGGAGATAATGCAGGGGTCATTATACAGAGTAGGAGCTACTGTGGGGGCCTGTAAAGAGTTTGGGGCTACTGTGAGGGCACAAAGGAGACATTTTACTATGTAAGGGCACAGTGGTGGTATTACTATGAGAATCAGTATGAGGAGCATTGCTGTTGTACCACACTGCAGGTGCAGTAATAGGGACACATATGGCAGCGGCTCAGTATTGGGGTGACATAAGGATGAGGAGTTTGTGCAGGTTGAGAATAGTCCCATTGGGGACAGTGCTGAAAATGTGAAAAGTGAAATGTGTGTTTGTTGTAATCTCTGCAGCAGTCCTGGGTGGAAGAAGTCATGTCGGTCTGGTCCAGATGGAAAAGACGGGAAAAATGAATGATTCCATCAAAAAGAACGTCAGCTGTAGGTCACCATCTACAAGTGTACTGTAATCACTTTTATGCATTATACCACTGGTATCCACCACTATATGGTCACTGTATTATGGTATTTCAATGCTGGTCTTTTTGGAGAGGTTTTTTTTACCTACAGCAGGATCATCTGCTGACGTTCTGCTATTCCCACGATTAGAGTGCACCACCATAGTTGTAATCAGGGGTTAGGGGCCCAGTGAGAAGTTTCGCCACCCCTGAGCTGAACCCCTAGCTACGCCTCTGCCGTGGGTGGTACATTTTTTAAAAAAATATTTAATGGGGATCATAGACACCCTTGCCAAAAAATTGACTGTCTGTATCAGCACGGAAGATGTGAACCCTGGTGATCTAGTGGTGGAAAATGATGAGAGGTGGAGGAATGCCTCATTAAAAACTAGGCCCAATGTAAAGGAGTATGTCTCCTAGACTGGTAGCCACCAGGTTCCAGACATTATCACACATGACCATGCCTGGCTGTAGGTTCAGCGGTGTCATCCAAATATCTGACTGCTCTTTCAGCGCTGTCCACAACTCTTCTGCATCGAGCAGTTTGTCACCTATGCAGATTAGCTGCAGCACAGTCTGTTGCCGCTTGGCTGAGGCAGTGCTGCAGTGCTTCCAGCTTCTGACTGATGTGTTGATTTCAGAGATGGAGGCTGAAAAGGAGGAGGTGGTGCAGGAGCTACAAACTGTGGGGGCAACCCTGATTGACATAGGGCCCGCAATCCTCGGCATGGGGAGGATGTGTTCCATCCCAAGTTCTGACTGTGTCCCGGCTTCCACTATGTTAACCCAGTGTGCCATCAGTGAGATGTACCGTCCCTGCCCACAAGCACTTGTCCAAGTGTCCGTGGTTAGGTGGACTTTCCCAGTAACAGCATTGTTGAGGGCACGGGTAATGTTGTGGGACACATGCTGGTGTAATGCGCGGAAGGCACACTAGGAGAAATAGTGGAGACTGGGGACCGAGTACCTTGGGACGGCTGCCGCCATCAGGTTGCAGAAAGCTTCCTTCCCAACGAGCTTAAAAGACATTTCGAGCGCAAGCAGAAGAGAAATGTTAGAATTTAGTACTGTGGTTGTGGGACGTTGGCTGGGTATTTCCTCTTGCGTTCCAATGACTGGGGAATAGACAACTGAAGGCTGTGCTGGGACAAGGACGTGCTTGATGATGGTGCTGCTTGACTGTGGGCAACAACAGGTGCAGGGCTAGAGGCATCTTCACATGCACGGTGGACTGGGGATTGTCTTCTACGCAAAACAGTGGAAGAATCAGTGTTGTCACCTGCACACAGTGTTCCTGGAGCCTGGGGTTCGGCCCACAAAGTCAGGTGCTTTGCTGCCATGTGCCTGATCATGGTGGTGGTGGTCAGGCTGGTAGTTTTGCTACCCCTGCTAATGCTGGCATGGCAGGTGCTGTAAATGGCCTGTTTGGGGTTATCGGCAGAGTCTTTAAAAAATAACCAGACTGGGGAAGATCTAACAGTTGAAATGGCAACTTCCCTCATGTTGGTGTTACGGGGAACGGATGCACGCCTTCTGTCTGTGGCCACCACACTGATTCTTCCTGCCTGTTGGGGTGATATGCCTCCTTCCCCATATGTGCTGCTGTCCTCGCTCTGCATGTCCTTCTACCAGGTTGGGTCAGTCACTATGTCATCCACCACCTCGTCTTCCTCTTCCACATCCGCACCCTGCTCCTCCTCCTGACTTTCTGGCAATTCTCATCATTGTCCACCTCTTGTGACACTTTCCCACCATCGCCTTCGTGTGACCGTGGCTGGTCAAAGCTTTGGGCATCGCTACATGCGATCTCATCTGGACCCACTTAAAGTTGACCGGCCGAGATTCTGGAATCTTTAAAGGGAAAACTGAACAGCTCTTCAGAGTGTCCAAGTGTGGGATCAGTTGTCTCAGGGCACTCGGCATGGTGGGAGGAAGGAGGATCAGGGTGAGGAATATCCGGTCCACACGGCTACTCAGACTTGACCGTGTGGAAGACATGGTGGTGGTGGCTAAGTGACTGGAAGCATTATCCGCTATCCAACCAATAACCGTTTCACACTGCTCTGGCTTCAATAGTGGTGTGCTGCGGTCCCCTAGAAACTTAGACAGGAATGTCGATTGAGAAGATGTGGGTCTTTGTTGTGGTCCACTTTCAGCTTGGCCACGGTCTCATCCTCTGCATGCACCATCAGCATCACATCCACTTCCCCGTCCCTTGCCTTGCCCATTTTAAATGGACTACTGAACTATTTCAAAAGCTCAACACAAATGTATTTATTTGGAGCAAAATTAAATCTGATCAGTATGCATTCAAAAGCTATGATTTTTCCACCACAGATACTACAGGCTGCAGACACAGATAACAGACTGTATAATTATTTGTTCTGTTGCATGTGAAATTTTGAAAAAAAAAAAAATGAAAAAGAGTAGAACAGGGCTAGCACAAAGAACTATGCTACGTATGCCTGCAAGACTATGATTTTTCTAGCACAGATATACTAGGCCTCAGCCTGACATACCAGACTGTATGAAATATTTTTTGTTTTTGGTGAATTATACTAGGCCTCAGACTGACAGACTATATCATTTTTTTTTTTAAATTTTAATGATTTTTTGATTACAAAAAAAAAAGAGTGGAACAAGGCTAGCAGACAGAACTATGCAACTTATGGCTGAAAAGCTACGATTTTTCCACCACAGATACAACAGGCCTCAGCCTGACATAACAGACTGTATGAAATTTGTTTTGTTTTTGGTGAATTTTTGAAACAAAAAAAAGTAGAACAAGGTTAGCACACAGAACTTTGTTGCGTATGCCTGCAAAGCTACGATTTTTCCATCACAGATACACAAGGCCTCAGCCTGACATAACAGACTGTACAATATATTTTTGTTTTTAGTGATTTTTTGATAAAAAATAAAAAAATAAATAGTGGAACAATGCTAGCAGGCAGAACTATGCAACTTATACCTGCGAAGTACGATTTTTCCACCACAGATGCACAAGGCCTCAGCCTGACATAAGAGACTGAGCTAAATTTGGCCTTAATTTTTGGGGCACAACTAAATTGTGTCAACAAGTTGGCTATGACACACAAAAAAAATAATTTTGGTTCACTCACATATGATGCCTGGGACAAAAAAAAATTATTAGATTTGCATGCTCATTAGAATGACCTGGCTGAAGTCTGCAGCATGACCATGCAAATAAATGTAGAAATAAGGAGGCTATGGATTGCTTTACAATAAAAGGAACAGGTATACGGTGAAGAAAAAAAAATTTGCCACAGATAACTGCAGCTAGGTGTGTATTAAATAAGCAGCAGCAGACAGTAACGGAGCTTTTGGAGGTATGCAGTTAGAGTTATGTACTCATATACAGTGCCTGCAGGCCTTGCACTGATGTGGATATGTGCACATAGACTCCCCTGCCTACCTAGCGCTGCAATCTCGGGACCCCCGAATTAGCCCTAAAAAGGACTGTTGGTTTCTCAGGAGTTGTGGACTGAACAGTTGCAGACCTACACTAACTATTAGGCTGGCCTCACAGTCAGCGTATAAATATACGGTCCGTATTCTATGGCTGTGATACGCCACAAAATTCCAAATACGGTGATTCGTAAGTACTCCGTAGGCAAGGTATAGTCACGTATTTTGTGCATGTAATGTTGCGTATGTAATCCGCATGCCCACCGTAATGCGTATTTTTCACGCAACCTGACAAAATGGACATTTAACGGTTTTGGAGGCTGAAATTTATTTAAATCACCATCATCATCCCTATTTAAGGCCTGTACAACAGGTGGCTCACTCCCATATGTCCATTTTGTGGTTTGGCATCTGTTGGAGTGTTGTGGTAACGTTTGCACCATGTCTGACCTCCTGCAGTTCACACCAACGCAGCGGGTTTTGTTTAACTGGGTCTTGTCGCGTCGGTTTGGCCAGCCATATCCTGTGATTGTGGATCCGCGAAAGAGGAGCAGAAGAATGTGGGTGCATCCTCTTTTGACTAAACGCCTCACTAAAGGCAATTTTCATCGGCTATATACAGCTCTGCGGGAACATCCAGAAAAGTTCTATCTCTACTGTTGCATGACAATCCAAACATTTGACATTGTTGGAGATATTACGGCCAGGAATCACATATCAGGACACAAGGATGCGCAAAGCCATATCCACCGAGGAACGTCTTCTCCTTACCTTTTGGTATGTATTCTACATCCTCACATACTGTATGTTGATGATCTTTTTTAGTTTATATGTTTGTTTCTATCAGGTATTTTCATGAATATGTGTACATTAGGTCACAAGCAGATGTGACAAAGTTTGGAAAATGTTATAGTTAAGCACCCTAAGGACATTTTTCACTTTCCAGCGTTAAGCATGTTTCTGAAAATAGCAAATATGATTGTGCTTATTCATGTTTTGTGTGAACTCTTGAAACCTACCTAATATAGCTTTTTTGTTCACTTTCAGCTTCCTGACCACTGGATTGTCATTTGCGGGACTCCACCTGGAGTTTTTGATTGGCTGATCAACAATTATTGGCATTGTGCGGTCAACCTGTAGGCAAATATGGGATAGACTCAAGGACCTTGTGATGCCTGAACCAAAACAGGCTGATTGGCTCAAAATAGCCCGTGGGTTCCAGGCCAATTGTGACTTTCCAAACTGCATTGGAGCAGTTGATGGGAAACATATCAGGGTACGTAAGCCGCCGAACTCTGGTTCCCAATTTTACAAATATAAGCAGTTTTTCTCTGTAGTTCTGTTAGCTGTAGTTGACAGTAACTACAGGTTTATAATTGTAGACATTGGGGTCTATGGCCGAACTGGAGACTTTAGGGCCTTCAATTCGTCCATTATGGGTCGGCGGCTATTTGGCAACCAGTTAGACCTCCCACCACCACAACAACTCCCAGGCTCCACTGCAGAAGCACTGCCTTTTTTTTGTTGGAGATGAGGCGTTCCAACTCACCAGACACATCATGAGGCCTTATCCCCGGCGCAACCTCGACCACCGTCTGAGGATCTTTAATTTGCGCCTTTCTAGGGCGCGTAGACTGGTGGAGTGCGCCTTTGGTATTCTGGTGGCCAAATGGCGTATCCTACAGACTGCCATACAGCTCAGTGAGGCTACAGTCTATGAAGTTATCAAAGCCTCAGTAATTTTGCACAATTATACCCGCATACATGATTGCTTCTCAGATGGTAATGATGAACACATGTTGAGTAGTGTAATTAGGCAAACACCACATGGCCCTCCTCCACGCCGTCCCCTTTCAGGCCTAAAATTTAGGGATGTTTTGACCAACTTTTTTGTTTCTCCTCAGGGTTCTCCTCCCTGGCAAGATTATGCTGTTTCTCAGTTGTGATTTCCTTATTTTCTATATATCTTTGTCAAATATAACTTTTTCATCCACTGAAACAGTACTGTGTGTTGTGTTTCCTTAATGACCAGATGTTTATGTTTAGAGAATATGTGTGTGATGTAATAATGATTGGTCCACAAACATCAATTGGCTTTTGTAAAAAAATTTTTTAGTAACATTAAAAGCCTTTTTTCCTAAACTTTATACCATATTTTTGTCATATGGTTTTTTTTGGCTTTTTTTTTTTTTTTTTAAACAATTAACCACAACAAAGTGGAAATAGTGGCCAAAGAAATACCAAACATGGTAGGCAGCTCACAAATTTAAAGAATATAAACAAACAAAAAACATTACAGATCCCTGTAAGTTGGCAGGGGAGATGGCGGCAGCTCAGGGTCCTGTTCAGGGGGCCTTTGTTGGGCCAATTGTCCTTCACCCTGTGAGGATGCTGGGGCTTGTGGCGCAGAATACTGGCCTTGTCCATATTGGCCAGTTGTGTGTTGTCCATAAGCTAATTGTATCTGGGCCTTATGCTGAAGGACATATTGGCTTGCATCATACCCAACTCCAAAATGGCCATGTTGTCCAAACCCAGGTTGGGACCAGCCTACATCACTGGGTCTGGAAAAGTGGCCATATTGGGAATGTGGGTTGTAGGCTGCCATTTGTAACAGTGCTGGCCTTTGTAGATTTTGGGGTGGGAGGGGTTGAGGTGTAGGCATACGTTGAGTAGGTGCTGCAAATCCTGATTGATCCTGCACCTGTTGAGTGAATTGAAGGCGCAAGAGGTTTGTTTGGGAAAGCTGCCTTCGCTCCAGATATTCAAACACCTCATAGGGGTTATTTGGAGGGGTGCTTAAATCAATCAGGATTTGCATACACCCTCTCACACGTAGCCTCACCTCACGGGGAAAGGGTCTAAGGTAATGGGCAAGGCTGTGGGCAAAGGCCTCATCTCCATCATCCGTGGCTGCCCTGGCCAAATAATTGGGGACCCCAGCATCCACATCACTCCTTGTGGCTTGCAGCTCTCTCTTTTGGCGGCCTCTACGTAAAGGCCCAGCTGCCTGTGGGGATGACACCAGTGGGCCTGTAGGGCTGCTGCTCTGGCCATGTTCCTCATGCTTACCCTCATCATGTGCTGCTGAGGGTGGTGGTGCTGCATCTTCCTCACTTGCTGCTGCCTGCAGTGATGATGATGCTGATGGCTCTTCAAGGATGGATGATGAAAATTCCAAAGATGGGCCTGCCACCTCTTCATCCAGACTTACAGTATCTATCACAGCCTCCGATTCAGACCCGGTCTCCCTCTCTGTGAGGTTGGACTGTGTTCTGTTATCAAACAACAAATTAAAGAAAAATTATTTAAAAGGTTATTTATTTGTGGCCATTCTTTTCTTACACATCTGTGAGCTATAATCACAATAATTACCTACACACAACCTCAGATCAGCACAAGATCTCTTTCTGTACTCCCCTCTTATCACCTATTCCCGCAATGGTAGGCAAGATTTATCTTGTGTATCACCCCTACTGTGAAAAACACTATCACAACACATGATACTGTCGCATACCATTTCAAGCTACACAAACAGCATGAAGACCCACCTCTTCAAACAATCAGATACCCTGCAGTAACCACGCATGGAACAAACCACTGCATGAACATCTCTAACCTCGCCTACTATATTCTCGCCCATCCCTTGTTGTAGATTGTGACGCTTTGCGGGCAGGGTCCTCTCTCCTCCAGGACCCTTTTGTAATTTTTTGGTGTAAGCATTATTGTTTGCACTAGATTTACACATCCTTACATGCAATTCGCAATGGACTAACCATACCAAATAATCTTAATAAGATATTTTTTCGGGAAAAATGTGTTGTGTGGTTATTACTTACTGCCTAAGATCCATACTGCCATCCAAAAATGAAAGACGGTCATAATATATATATTTTTTTCTTCTTCGGTGGTGCTGCTGACCCACTTCTTGGTCGCTGCTGCCTTTCTCGCCGGTACTGGTCCCGGATGCTGCGCCATCGTGTCATTACATCATCCACTGCAATTACATGTTACCAAATATTGGTTAAGCTCATTATGCACATAGTTTAGTCCAGTTGTCAGTGTCAGTGATATATTATTCTTATTATTATTGGGGGGTTTTTGGGCACCATTATTTCCATGGTGCTGTAGATGATAAAGGGGTTACATGCAGAGGTCTATATATCGGTCACAGTAAAAAACTTTACAGTCACAGACTGATACAGAGGGGAGATAAGCCTCTCCTTGCAAACATACATTAGGTAATATTTGACAGAGGATAATAAAATGCCTTGTTAACTAATTAGCCTAAAGTTTAACCTTTTCATGACCTAGCCTATTTTGACCTTAATGACCTGGCCGTTTTTTTCAATTCTGACCAGTGTCCCTTTATGAGGTAATAACTCGGGAACGCTTCAACGGATCCTAACGGTTCTGAGATTGTTTTTTCGTGACATGTTGGGCTTCATGTTATTGGTAAATTTAGGTCAATAATTTTTGCGTTTATTTGTGAAAAAAATGGAAATTTGGCTAAAATTTTGAAAATATCGCAATTTTCAAATTTCGAATTTTTATTCTGTTAAACCAGAGAGTTATGTGACACAAAATAGTTAATAAATAACATTTCCCACATGTCTACTTTACATCAGCATAATTTTGGAAACAACATTTTTTTTTGCTAGGAAGTTATAAGGGTTAAAATTTGACCAGCAATTTCTCATTTTTACAACGAAATTTACAAAACCATTTTTTTTAGGGACCACCTCACATTTGAAGTCAGTTTGAGGGGTCTATATGGCTGAAAATACCCAAAAGTGACACCATTCTAAAAACTGCACCCCTCAAGGTGCTCAAAACCACATTCAAGAAGTTTATTAACCCTTCAGGTGCTTCACAGCAGCAGAAGCAACATGGAAGGAAAAAATGAATATTTAACTTTTAAGTCACAAATATGATCTTTTAGCAACAATTTTTTTATTTTCCCAAGGGTAAAAAGAGAAACTGGACCACAAAAGTTATTGTACAATTTGTCCTGAGTACGCTGATACCCCATATGTGGGGGGGAACTACTGTTTGGGCGCACGACAGGGCTTGGAAGGGAAGGAGTGCTATTTGACTTTTTCAATGAAAAATTGGCTCCAATCTTTAGCGGACACCATGTCGCGTTTGGAGAGCCCCTGTGTGCCTAATCATTGGAGCTTCCCCACAAGTGACACCATTTTGGAAACTAGACCCCCCAAGGAACTTATCTAGATGCATAGTGAGCACTTTGAACCCCCAGGTGCTTCACAAATTGATCCGTAAAAATGAAAAAGTACTTTTTTTTCACAAAAAAATTCTTTTAGCCTCAATTTTTTCATTTTCACATGGGTAACAGGATAAAATGGATCCTAAAATGTGTTGGGCAATTTCTCCTGAGTACATCGATACCTCATATGTGGTCACAAACTACTGTTTCTGCACACAGCAAGGCTCAGAAGGGAAGGAGCGCCACTTGACTTTTGAATGAAAAATTAGCTCCAATCGTTAGCGGACACCATGTCGCGATTGGAGAGCCCCTGTATGCCTAAACATTGGAGCTCCCCCACATGTGACCCCATTTTGTGAACTAGACCCCCCAAGGAACTTATCTAGATGCATAGTGAGCACATTGAACCTCCAGGTGCTTCACAAATTGATCCGTAAAAATGAAAAAGTACTTTTTTTTCACAAAAAAATTCTTTTAGCCTCAATTTTTTCATTTTCACATGGGTAACAGGATAAAATGGATCCTAAAATGTGTTGGGCAATTTCTCCTGAGTACACTGATACCTCATATGTGGTCACAAATTACTGTATGTGCACACAGCAAGGCTCGGAAGGGAAGGAGCGCCATTTGACTTTTGAATTAAAAATTAGCTCCAATCGTTAGCGGACACCATGTCGCGATTGGAGAGCCCCTGTATGCCTAAACATTGGAGCTCCCCCACATGTGACCCCATTTTGTGAACTAGACCCCCCAAGGAACTTATCTAGATGCATAGTGAGCACATTGAACCCCCAGGCGCTTCACAAATTGATCCGTAAAAATGAAAAAGTACTTTTTTTTCACAAATATTTCTTTTAGCCTCAATTTGTTCATTTCCACATGGGCAACAGGATAAGATGGATCCTAAAATTTATTGGGCAATTTCTCCTGAGTACACTGATACCTCACATGTGGGGGTAAACCACTGTTTGGGCACACGGCAGGGCTCGGAAGGGAAGGAGCACCATTTGACTTTTTGAATGAAAAATTAGCTCCAATCGTTAGCGGTCACCATGTCTATATATCGGTCACAGTAAAAAACTTTACAGTCACAGACTGGTACAGAGGAGAGATAAGCCTGTCCTTGCAAACATACATTAGCTAATATTTGACAGAGGATAATAAAATGCCTTGTTCACTAATTAGCCTAAAGTTTAACCCCTTCATGACCCAGCCTATTTTGACCTTAATGACCTGGCCGTTTTTTGCAATTCTGACCAGTGTCCCTTTATGAGGTAATAACTCGGGAACGCTTCAACGGATCCTAATGGTTCTGAGATTGTTTTTTCTTGACATATTGGGCTTCATGTTAGTGGTAAATTTAGGTAAATAATTTTTGCGTTTATTTGGGAAAAAAATGGAAATTTGGCTAAAATTTTGAAAATTTCGCAATTTTCAAATTTCGAAATTTTATTCTGTTAAACCAGAGAGTTATGTGACACAAAATAGTTAATAAATAACATTTCCCACATGTCTACTTTACATCAGCACAATTTTGGACACAACATTTTTTTTTGCTAGGAAGTTATAAGGGTTAAAATTTGACCAGCGATTTCTCATTCTTACAACGAAATTTACAAAACCATTTTTTTTAGGGACCACCTCACATTTGAAGTCAGTTTGAGGGGTCTATATGGCTGAAAATACCCAAAGTGACACCATTCTAAAAAACTGCACCCCTCAAGGCACTCAAAACCACATTCAAGAAGTTTATTAACCCTTCAGGTGCTTCACAGCAGCAGAAGCAACATGTAAGGAAAAAATGAACATTTAAGTTTTTAGTCACAAAAATGATTTTTAGCAACAATTTTTTTTATTTTCCCAAGGGTAAAAAGAGAAACTGGACCCCAAAAATGATTTTACAATTTGTCCTGAGTACGCCGATACCCCATATGTGGGGGGGGGGTTAACTACTGTTTGGGCGCACAACAGGGCTCGGAAGGGAAGGAGCGCTGTTGTGAATTCTGCTCCTGGGCTCCCTCCGGTGGTTGTAAGTGGCACTTTTGTGAGTTCTGCTCTTGGGCTCCCTCTTGTGGTTTCAAGTGGTATGGCTGCTCCTTGGCGTTAGCTGTGGTCAGCTGCCTCCACTTATCATCTCCTCTCTCGCCTATTTAAGCCTGGCTGTTCCTTCAGCTAGTGCCACTTGTAAATGGTTCCTGGTTGGATTCAAATCTCTTTGGAGTTCCCTGTTATCCTGACCAGTTCTGCAAAGCTAAGTTTTTGCTTACTTTTTCTGTCTATAGTTTGTGGTCTTATCCATTCTGTGCTTTCTTTGTTTGTCCAGCATTATCAGTTTGAAGTATTTTCTGTCTTGCTGGAAGCTCTGGGAAGCAGAGTTACCCTCCACACCTTTAGTCAGGTGTGGAGATTTTTTTGTAAACTCTGCGTGGATTTTTGTAGTGTTTTATACTGACCGCTGTTATGAACAGGTAATTCAGAACCACAATGGACCTTGAAGTTCAGAGCACACAAGGTGACCTGACATTTACCAAAAACATAGGACAAGCTCTGAGACGTGGAAACTCTGCTGACCGCAATCCCTAATCCTAACACACCACACTAGAGGTAGCCGTGGATTGCGCCTAACGCTCCCTATGCAACTCGGCACAGCCTGAGAAACTAACTAGCCCTGAAGATAGAAAAATAAGCCTACCTTGCCTCAGAGAAATTCCCCAAAGGAAAAGGCAGCAGCCCCCACATATAATGACTGTGAGTAAAGATGAAATACAAACACAGAGATTAAATAGATTTAGCAAAGTGAGGCCCGACTTACTGAATAGACCGAGGATAGGAAAGATAGCTTTGCGGTCAACACAAAAACCTACAAACAACCACGCAGAGGGGCAAAAAGACCCTCCGCACCGACTAACGGTACGGAGGTGCTCCCTCTGCGTCTCAGAGCTTCCAGCAAGCAAGAAAAAACCAATATAGCAAGCTGGACAGAAAATATAGCAAACAAAAATAACACAAGCAGAACTTAGCTTATGCAGGATAGAGAGGCCACAGGAACGATCCAGGAGGAAGCAAGACCAATACTAGAACATTGACTGGAGGCCAGGATCAAAGCACCAGGTGGAGTTAAATAGAGCAGCACCTAACGACTTAACCTCATCACCTGAGGAAGGAAACTCAGAAGCCGCAGTACCACTCTCATCCACCAAAGGAAGCTGATAGACAGAACCAGCCGCAGTACCACTCACGACCACAGGAGGGAGCTTGGCCACAGAATTCACAACAGTACCCCCCCCTTGAGGAGCGGTCACCGAACCCTCACCAGAGCCCCCAGGCCGACCAGGATGAGCCACATGGAAGGCACGAACCAGATCGGCAGCATGGACATCAGAGGCAAAGACCCAGGAATTATCTTCCTGACCATAACCTTTCCACTTAACCAGATACTGGAGTTTCCGTCTCGAAACACGAGAATCCAAAATCTTCTCCACAATATACTCCAATTCCCCTTCAACCAAAACCGGAGCAGGAGGATCAATAGATGGAACCACAGGTGCCACGTATCTCCGCAACAATGACCTATGGAACACGTTATGGATGGAAAAAGAAGCCGGAAGAGTCAAACGAAAAGACACAGGATTAAGAACCTCAGAAATCCTATATGGACCAATGAAACGAGGCTTTAATTTTGGAGAGGAAACCTTCATAGGAATATAACGAGATGACAACCAAACCAAATCCCCAACACGAAGTCGGGGACCCACACAGCGCCTGCGGTTAGCGAAACGTTGAGCCTTCTCCTGGGACAAAGTCAAATTGTCCACTACATGAGTCCAAATCTGCTGCAACCTATCCACCACAGTATCCACACCAGGACAGTCCGAAGACTCAACCTGCCCTGAAGAGAAACGAGGGTGGAACCCGGAATTGCAGAAAAACGGCGAAACCAAAGTAGCCGAGCTGGCCCGATTATTAAGGGTGAACTCAGCCAAAGGCAAAAAGGACACCCAATCATCCTGATCAGCAGAAACAAAACATCTCAGATATGTTTCCAAGGTCTGATTGGTTCGTTCAGTCTGGCCATTTGTCTGAGGATGGAAAGCCGAGGAAAAAGACAAATCAATGCCCATCCTAGCACAAAAGGCTCGCCAAAACCTCGAAACAAACTGGGAACCTCTGTCAGAAACGATATTCTCTGGAATGCCATGTAAACGAACCACATGCTGAAAAAACAATGGCACCAAATCAGAGGAGGAAGGCAATTTAGACAAGGGCACCAAATGGACCATCTTAGAGAAGCGATCACAAACCACCCAAATGACCGACATTCTTTGAGAGACGGGGAGATCCGAAATAAAATCCATAGAGATATGTGTCCAAGGCCTCTTCGGGACCGGCAAGGGCAAAAGCAACCCACTGGCACGAGAACAGCAGGGCTTAGCCCGAGCACAAATCCCACAGGACTGCACAAAAGAACGCACATCCCGCGACAGAGACGGCCACCAAAAGGATCTAGCCACCAAATCTCTGGTACCAAAGATTCCAGGATGACCAGCCAACACCGAACAATGAACCTCAGAGATAACTTTATTCGTCCACCTATCAGGGACAAACAGTTTCTCCGCTGGGCAACGGTCAGTTCTATTAGCCTGAAATTTTTGCAGCACCCGCCGCAAATCAGGGGAGATGGCAGACAAAATTACCCCCTCTTTGAGAATACCCGCCGGCTCAGACAAACCCGGAGAATCGTGCACAAAACTCCTAGACAGGGCATCCGCCTTCACATTTTTAGAGCCCGGAAGGTACGAAACCACAAAGTCAAAACGGGAGAAAAACAGCGACCAACGAGCCTGTCTAGGATTCAACCATTTGGCAGACTCGAGATAAGTCATGTTTTTGTGATCAGTCAAGACCACCACGTGATGCTTAGCTCCTTCAAGCCAATGACGCCACTCCTCGAATGCCCACTTCATGGCTAGCAACTCTCGATTGCCAACATCATAATTTCGCTCAGCAGGCGAAAATTTCCTGGAAAAGAAGGCGCATGGTTTCATCACCGAGCAATCAGAACTTCTCTGCGACAAAACAGCCCCTGCTCCAATTTCGGAAGCATCAACCTCGACCTGGAACGGAAGCGAAACATCTGGTTGGCACAACACGGGCAGAAGAAAAACGACGCTTCAACTCCTGAAAAGCTTCCACAGCAGCAGAAGACCAATTGACCACATCAGCACCCTTCTTGGTCAAATCAGTCAACGGTTTAGCAATGCTAGAAAAATTAGCGATGAAGCGACGATAAAAATTAGCAAAGCCCAGGAACTTCTGCAGACTCTTCAGAGATGTTGGCTGAGTCCAATCATAAATGGCCTGAACTTTAACAGGGTCCATCTCGATAGTAGAAGGAGAAAAAATGAACCCCAAAAATGAAATCTTCTGAACACCAAAGAGACACTTTGACCCCTTCACAAAAAAAGAATTAGCACGCAGGACCTGGAACACCATTCTGACCTGCTTCACATGAGACTCCCAATCATCCGAGAAGACCAAAATATCATCCAAGTATACAATCAGGAATTTATCCAGGTACTCTCGGAAGATGTCATGCATAAAGGACTGAAACACTGATGGAGCATTAGAAAGTCCGAATGGCATAACCAGGTACTCAAAATGGCCTTCGGGCGTATTAAATGCTGTTTTCCATTCATCGCCCCGTTTGATACGCACAAGATTATACGCACCACGAAGATCTATCTTGGTGAACCAACTAGCCCCCTTAATCCGAGCAAACAAATCAGACAGCAGCGGCAAGGGGTACTGAAATTTGACCGTAATTTTATTTAGAAGGCGGTAATCAATACAAGGTCTCAGCGAACCATCCTTCTTGGCCACAAAAAAGAAACCCGCTCCCAATGGCGACGATGACGGGCGAATATGACCCTTCTCCAAAGACTCCTTCACGTAACTCCGCATAGCGGCGTGCTCAGGTACAGATAAATTAAACAGTCGACCCTTAGGAAACTTACTACCAGGAATCAAATTGATAGCACAATCACAATCCCTATGCGGAGGTAGGGCATTGGACTTGGGCTCATCGAATACATCCCGGCAATCAGACAAGAACTCTGGGACCTCAGAAGGGGTGGATGATGAGATAGACAGAAATGGAACATCACCATGTACCCCCTGACAACCCCAGCTGGACATAGACATTGATTTCCAATCTAATACTGGGTTATGGACTTGTAGCCATGGCAACCCCAACACGACCACATCATGCAGATTATGCAACACCAGAAAGCGAATATCCTCCTGGTGCGCAGGAGCCATGCACATGGTCAGCTGGGTCCAATACTGAGGCTTATTCTTGGCCAAAGGCGTAGCATCAATTCCTCTCAATGGAATAGGACACTGCAAGGGCTCCAAGACAAACCCACAGCGCCTAGCATACTCCAAGTCCATCAAATTCAGGGCAGCGCCTGAATCCACAAATGCCATGACAGAATAGGAAGACAAACAGCAGATCAAAGTAACGGACAAAAGAAATTTCGACTGTACCGTACCAATGGTGGCAGACCTAGCGAACCGCTTAGTGCGCTTAGGACAATCGGAGATAGCATGAGTGGAATCACCACAGTAGAAACACAGCCCATTCTGACTTCTGTGTTCTTGCCTTTCAGCTCTGGTCAAAGTCCTATCGCACTGCATAGGCTCAGGTTTATGCTCAGATAATACCGCCAAATGGTGCACAGATTTACGCTCGCGCAAGCGTCGACCGATCTGAATGGCCAAAGACATAGACTCATTCAGACCAGCAGGCATAGGAAATCCCACCATGACATCCTTAAGGGCTTCAGAGAGACCCTTTCTGAAAATAGCTGCCAGCGCACATTCATTCCATTGAGTGAGCATGGACCACTTTCTAAACTTCTGACAATAAATCTCTATCTCATCCTGACCCTGACACAGAGCCAGCAAATTTTTCTCTGCCTGATCCACTGAATTAGGTTCGTCGTACAGCAATCCGAGCGCCAGAAAAAAACGCATCAATATTACATAATGCAGGATCTCCTGGCGCAAGGGAAAATGCCCAGTCTTGAGGGTCGCCACGTAATAAAGAAATAATGATTTTAACTTGTTGAAGTGGGTCACCAGAGGAGCGGGGTTTCAAAGCCAGAAACAGTTTACAATTATTTTTAAAATTCAAAAACTTAGCTCTATCTCCAGAAAATAACTCAGGAATAGGAATTTTAAGTTCTAACATAGGATTCTGAACCACTAAATCTTGAATGTTCTGTACTCTTATAGTGAGATTATCCATCAAAGAGGACAGACCCTGAATATCCATGTCCACACCTGTGTTCTGAACCACCCTGATGTAAAGGGGAAAAGAAAGACAGAACACAGTGCAAAGAAAAAAAAATGGTCTCAGAACTTCTCTTTTCCCTCTATTGAGAAGCATTAGTACTTTGGGCCTCCAGTACTGTTATGAACAGGTAATTCAGAACCACAATGGACCTTGAAGTTCAGAGCACACAAGGTGACCTGACATTTACCAAAAACATAGGACAAGCTCTGAGACGTGGAAACTCTGCTGACCGCAATCCCTAATCCTAACACACCACACTAGAGGTAGCCGTGGATTGCGCCTAACGCTCCCTATGCAACTCGGCACAGCCTGAGAAACTAACTAGCCCTGAAGATAGAAAAATAAGCCTACCTTGCCTCAGAGAAATTCCCCAAAGGAAAAGGCAGCCCCCCACATATAATGACTGTGAGTAAAGATGTAATACAAACACAGAGATGAAATAGATTTAGCAAAGTGAGGCCCGACTTACTGAACAGACCGAGGATAGGAAAGACAGCTTTGCGGTCAACACAAAAACCTACAAACAACCACGCAGAGGGGCAAAAAGACCCTCCGCACCGACTAACGGTACGGAGGTGCTCCCTCTGCGTCTCAGAGCTTCCAGCAAACAAGAAAAAACCAATATAGCAAGCTGGACAGACAATATAGCAAACAAAAATAACACAAGCAGAACTTAGCTTATGCAGGATAGAGAGGCCACAGGAACGATCCAGGAGGAAGCAAGACCAATACTAGAACATTGACTGGAGGCCAGGATCAAAGCACCAGGTGGAGTTCAATAGAGCAGCACCTAACGACTTAACCTCATCACTTGAGGAAGGAAACTCAGAAGCCGCAGTACCACTCTCATCCACCAAAGGAAGCTTATAGACAGAACCAGCCGCAGTACCACTCATGACCACAGGAGGGAGCTTGGCCACAGAATTCACAACAGACCGCACAGTATTCCATCCTGTCCTATCTATCAAGCTAGACTGGCCTCCTGTGCTTATCCTGGTTTCATTCTGTGTATGTCTTTTTCCTCTCCACTCACAGTCATTATTTGTGGGGGGCTAATCTATCCTTTGGGGATTTTCTCTGAGGCAAGATAGTTTTCCTGCTACTGTCTTCAGGGGTAGTTAGCTCTTAGGCTGTGATGAGATGCCTAGGGAGAGTTAGGAGCATTCCACGGCTGCTTCTAGTGTTGTGTTGAGCTTAGGGTCTGCGGTCAGTACAGTTACCACTTCCCTCAGAGCTCGTTCCATGTTGCTCCTAGACCACCGCATCATAACAGTACAAGTGGCCAAAAATGAATTAATTGCATCCCAAAAGAAGGAAAAGAAAGTTCTGAACCATTTTTTTTTCTGTGTTCTAGTTTGTCTTTTTTTTTTTCCTCTTGATATCTGGGTGGTTCAGGATATATGCTTTGGCATGGATGTTCAAGGTTTGTTTTCTCGTGTGGATCAACTTGCTGCAAGAGTACAGAGCATCCAGGACTATGTTGTCCAGACTCCGGCTTTAGAGCCTAGAATTCCTACTCCTGATTTGTTTTTTGGGGACAGATCCAAGTTTTTGAACTTTAAAAATAACTGCAGATTGTTTTTTGCTTTGAAACCCCGTTCTTCTGGTGATCCCATTCAACAGGTAAAAATCATCATATCCTTGCTGCGGGGTGATCCTCAAGACTGGGCTTTCTCTCTTGAAGCAGGGGATCCGGCATTATTGAATGTTGATGCATTTTTTCAAGCGCTCGGATTATTGTACGACGAACTTAATTCTGTGGATCATGCAGAAAAAACCCTGTTAGCCCTGTGTCAAGGTCAGGAAGAGGCAGAGTTATGCTGCCAGAAATTTAGAAAATGGTCTGTGCTCACTAAATGGAATGAAGAGGCTCTGGCTGCTATTTTCAGAAAGGGTCTTTCTGAAGCCCTCAAAGATGTTATGGTGGGCTTTCCTACGCCTGCCGGTTTGAGCGAATCTATGTCTCTAGCCATTCAGATCGATCGGCGTCTGCGCGAGCGCAAAGCTGTGCACCATATGGCAGTATCCTCTGAGCAAAGTCATGAACCTATGCAATGTGATAGGATTTTGACTAGAATAGAACAGCAGGAATTCAGACGTCAGAATAGGTTGTGTTTCTACGGTGGTGATTCTACTCATATTATCTCTGATTGCCCTAAGCGTACTAAGAGAGTCGCTAGGTCTGTTACCATTAGTACCATACAGCCTAAATTTCTCTTATCTGTAACCCTGATTTGCTCATTGTCGTCCTTTTCTGTCATGGCATTTGTGGATTCAGGCGCTGCCCTGAACTTAATGGACTTAGAATTCGCCAGGCGCCGTGGTTTTTCCTTACAGCCTTTGCAAAGCCCTATTCCTTTGAGGGGTATTGATGCTACATCCCTGGCCAAGAATAAACCTCAGTACTGGACACAGATGACTATGTGCATGGCTCCAGCACATCAGGAAGATTGCCGTTTTCTGGTGTTGCATAACCTGCATGATGTTGTTGTACTACGTTTCCCATGGTTACAGGAACATAAACCGGTGCTGGATTGGAAAACTATGTCGGTGACTAGTTGGGGTTGTCAAGGGGTACATTGTGACGTTCCTTTGATGTCAATTTCCTCTTCCCCCTCTCCTGAGGTTCCTGAGTTTTTGTCAGATTTCCTGGATGTATTTGATGAGCCCAAGTCCAGTTCCTTTCCTCCGCACAGGGACTGTGATTGTTGTTGTGAATTCTGTGGCCAAGCTCCCTCCTGTGGATGAGAGTGGTACTGCGGCTTCTGAGTTTCCTTCCTCAGTTGATGAGGTTAAGTCGTTAGGTGCTGCTCTATTTAACTCCACCTGGTGCTTTGATCCTGGCCTCGAGTCAATGTTCTAGTATTGGTCTTGCTTCCTCCTGGATCGTTCCTGTGGCCTGTCTATCCTGCATAAGCTAAGTTTTGCTTGTGTTATTTTTGTTTGCTATTTTTTCTGTCCAGCTTGCTATATTGGTTTTTCTTGCTTGCTGGAAGCTCTGAGACGCAGAGGGAGCACCTCCGTACCGTTAGTCGGTGCGGAGGGTCTTTTTGCCCCTCTGCGTGGTTGTTTGTAGGTTTTTGTGTTGACCGCAAAGCTATCTTTCCTATCCTCGGTCTATTCAGTAAGTCGGGCCTCACTTTGCTAAATCTATTTCATCTCTGTGTTTGTATTTTCATCTTACTCACAGTCATTATATGTGGGGGGCTGCCTTTTCCTTTGGGGAATTTCTCTGAGGCAAGGTAGGCTTATTTTTCTATCTTCAGGGCTAGTTAGTTTCTCAGGCTGTGCCGAGTTGCATAGGGAGCGTTAGGCGCAATCCACGGCTACCTCTAGTGTGGTGTGTTAGGATTAGGGATTGCGGTCAGCAGAGTTCCCACGTCTCAGAGTTCGTCCTTTGTTTTTGGTATTTGTCAGGTCACTTTGTGTGCTCTGAACTTCAATGTCCATTGTGGTTCTGAATTACCTGTTCATAACAGTACTGGAGGCCCAAAGTACTAATGCTTCTCAATGGAGGGAAAAGAGAAGTTCTGAGACCATTTTTTTTTCTTTGCACTGTGTTCTGTCTTTCTTTTCCCCTTTACATCAGGGTGGTTCAGAACACAGGTGTGGACATGGACATTCAAGGTCTGTTCTCTTTGATGGATAATCTCGCTATAAATGTACAGAATATTCAAGATTTAGTGGTTCAGAATCCTATGTTAGAACCTAAAATTCCTATTCCTGAGTTATTTTCTGGAGATAGAGCTAAGTTTTTGAATTTTACAAATAATTGTAAATTATTTCTGGCTTTGAAACCCCGCTCCTCTGGTGACCCAGTTCAACAAGTTAAGATAATTATTTCTTTATTACGTGGCGACCCTCAAGACTGGGCATTTTCCCTTGCGCCAGGAGATCCTGCATTATGTAATATTGATGCGTTTTTTCTGGCGCTCGGATTGCTGTACGACGAACCAAATTCAGTGGATCAGGCAGAGAAAAATTTGCTGGCTCTGTGTCAGGGTCAGGATGAGATAGAGATTTATTGTCAGAAGTTTAGAAAGTGGTCCGTGCTCACTCAATGGAATGAATGTGCGCTGGCAGCTATTTTCAGAAAGGGTCTCTCTGAAGCCCTTAAGGATGTCATGGTGGGATTTCCTATGCCTGCTGGTCTGAATGAGTCTATGTCTTTGGCCATTCAGATCGGTCGACGCTTGCGCGAGCGTAAATCTGTGCACCATTTGGCGGTATTATCTGAGCATGAACCTGAGCCTATGCAGTGCGATAGGACTTTGACCAGAGCTGAAAGGCAGGAACACAGACATCAGAATGGGCTGTGTTTCTACTGTGGTGATTCCACTCATGCTATCTCCGATTGTCCTAAGCGCACTAAGCGGTTCGCTAGGTCTGCCACCATTGGTACGATACAGTTGAAATTTCTTTTGTCCGTTACTTTGATCTGCTGTTTGTCTTCCTATTCTGTCATGGCATTTGTGGATTCAGGCGCTGCCCTGAATTTGATGGACTTGGAGCTTGCTAGGCGCTGTGGATTTGTCTTGGAGCCCTTGCAGTGTACTATTCCATTGAGAGGAATTGATGCTACGCCTTTGGCCAAGAATAAGCCTCAGTATTGGACCCAGCTGACCATGTGCATGGCTCCTGCGCACCAGGAGGATATTCGCTTTCTGGTGTTGCATAATCTGCATGATGTGGTCGTGTTGGGGTTGCCATGGCTACAAGTCCATAACCCAGTATTAGATTGGAAATCAATGTCTGTGTCCAGCTGGGGTTGTCAGGGGGTACATGGTGATGTTCAATTTCTGTCTATCTCATCATCCACCCCTTCTGAGGTCCCAGAGTTCTTGTCTGATTGCCGGGATGTATTCGATGAGCCCAAGTCCAATGCCCTACCTCCGCATAGGGATTGTGATTGTGCTATCGATTTGATTCCTGGTAGTAAGTTTCCTAAGGGTCAACTGTTTAATTTATCTGTACCTGAGCACGCCGCTATGCGGAGTTACGTGAAGGAGTCTTTGGAGAAGGGTCATATTCGCCCGTCATCGTCGCCATTGGGAGCGGGTTTCTTTTTTGTGGCCAAGAAGGATGGATCACTGAGACCTTGTATTGATTACCGCCTTCTAAATAAAATTACGGTCAAATTTCAGTACCCTTTGCCGCTGCTGTCTGATTTGTTTGCTCGGATTAAGGGGGCTAGTTGGTTCACCAAGATAGATCTTCGTGGTGCGTATAATCTTGTGCATATTAAACGGGGCGATGAATGGAAAACAGCATTTAATACGCCCGAAGGCCATTTTGAGTACCTGGTTATGCCATTCGGACTTTCTAATGCTCCATCAGTGTTTCAGTCCTTTATGCATGACATCTTCCGAGAGTACCTGGATAAATTCCTGATTGTATACTTGGATGATATTTTGGTCTTCTCGGATGATTGGGAGTCTCATGTGAAGCAGGTCAGAATGGTGTTCCAGGTCCTGCGTGCTAATTCTTTGTTTGTGAAGGGGTCAAAGTGTCTCTTTGGTGTTCAGAAGATTTCATTTTTGGGGTTCATTTTTTCTCCTTCTACTATCGAGATGGACCATGTTAAAATTCAGGCTATTTATGATTGGACTCAGCCAACATCTCTGAAAAGTCTGCAGAAGTTCCTGGGCTTTGCTAATTTTTATCGTCGCTTCATCGCTAATTTTTCTAGCATTGCTAAACCGTTGACTGATTTAACCAAGAAGGGTGCTGATGTGGTCAATTGGTCTTCTGCTGCTGTGGAAGCTTTTCAGGAGTTGAAGCGTCGTTTTTCTTCTGCCCCTGTGTTGTGCCAACCAGATGTTTCGCTTCCGTTCCAGGTCGAGGTTGATGCTTCCGAAATTGGAGCAGGGGCTGTTTTGTCGCAGAGAAGTTCTGATTGCTCGGTGATGAAACCATGCGCCTTCTTTTCCAGGAAATTTTCGCCTGCTGAGCGAAATTATGATGTTGGCAATTGAGAGTTGCTAGCCATGAAGTGGGCATTCGAGGAGTGGCGTCATTGGCTTGAAGGAGCTAAGCATCGCGTGGTGGTCTTGACTGATCACAAAAACTTGACTTATCTCGAGTCTGCCAATCGGTTGAATCCTAGACAGGCTCGTTGGTCGCTGTTTTTCTCCCGTTTTGACTTTGTGGTTTCGTACCTTCCGGGCTCTAAAAATGTGAAGGCGGATGCCCTGTCTAGGAGTTTTGTGCCCGATTCTCCGGGTTTGCCTGAGCCGGCGGGTATTCTCAAAGAGGGGGTAATTTTGTCTGCCATCTCCCCTGATTTGCGGCGGGTGCTGCAAAAATTTCAGGCTAATAGACCTGACCGTTGCCCAGCGGAGAAACTGTTTGTCCCTGATAGGTGGACGAATAAAGTTATCTCTGAGGTTCATTGTTCGGTGTTGGCTGGTCATCCTGGAATCTTTGGTAACAGAGATTTGGTGGCTAGATCCTTTTGGTGGCCGTCTCTGTCGCGGGATGTGCGTTCTTTTGTGCAGTCCTGTGGGATTTATGCTCGGGCTAAGCCCTGCTGTTCTCGTGCCAGTGGGTTGTTTTTGCCCTTGCCGGTCCTGAAGAGGCCTTGGACACATATCTCTATGGATTTTATTTCGGATCTCCCCATCTCTCAAAGAATGTCGGTCATTTGGGTGGTTTGTGATCGCTTCTCTAAGATGGTCCATTTGGTGCCCTTGTCTAAATTGCCTTCCTCCTCTGATTTGGTGCCGTTGTTTTTCCAGCATGTGGTTCATTTACATGGCATTCCAGAGAACATCGTTTCTGACAGAGGTTCCCAGTTTGTTTCGAGGTTTTGGCGAGCCTTTTGTGCTAGGATGGGCATTGATTTGTCTTTTTCCTCGGCTTTCCATCCTCAGACAAATGGCCAGACTGAACGAACCAATCAGACCTTGGAAACATATCTGAGATGTTTTGTTTCTGCTGATCAGGATGATTGGGTGTCCTTTTTGCCTTTGGCTGAGTTCGCCCTTAATAATCGGGCCAGCTCGGCTACTTTGGTTTCGCCGTTTTTCTGCAATTCTGGGTTCCACCCTCGTTTCTCTTCAGGGCAGGTTGAGTCTTCGGACTGTCCTGGTGTGGATACTGTGGTGGATAGGTTGCAGCAGATTTGGAGTCATGTAGTGGACAATCTGACTTTGTCCCAGGAGAAGGCTCAACGTTTCGCTAACCGCAGGCGCTGTGTGGGTCCCCGACTTTGTGTTGGGGATTTGGTTTGGTTGTCATCTCATTATATTCCTATGAAGGTTTCCTCTCCTAAATTTAAGCCTCGTTTCATTGGTCCATATAGGATTTCTGAGGTTCTTAATCCTGTGTCTTTTCGTTTGACTCTTCCAGCTTCTTTTTCCATCCATAACGTGTTCCATAGGTCATTGTTGCGGAGATACGTGGCACCTGTGGTTCCATCTATTGATCCTTCTGCTCCGGTTTTGGTTGAAGG
The DNA here is from genome assembly GCF_032444005.1 of Ranitomeya imitator. Taxonomy (NCBI): domain Eukaryota; kingdom Metazoa; phylum Chordata; class Amphibia; order Anura; family Dendrobatidae; genus Ranitomeya; species Ranitomeya imitator. The sequence continues at coordinate 27,627,734 of NC_091286.1, read as the reverse complement.
GGAATTGGAGTATATAGTGGAGAAGATTTTGGATTCTCGTGCTTCGAGACGGAAACTCCAGTATCTGGTTAAGTGGAAGGGTTATGGTCAGGAGGATAATTCCTGGGACTTTGCCTCTGATGTCCATGCTGCCGATCTGGTTCGTGCCTATCATGTGGCTCATCCTGGTCGGCCTGGGGGCTCTGGTGAGGGTTCGGTGACCCCTCTTCAAGGGGGGGGGTACTGTTGTGAATTCTGTGGCCAAGCTCCCTCCTGTGGATGAGAGTGGTACTGCGGCTTCTGAGTTTCCTTCCTCAGGTGATGAGTTTAAGTCGTTAGGTGCTGCTCTATTTAACTCCACCTGGTGCTTTGATCCTGGCCTCCAGTCAATGTTCTAGTATTGGTCTTGCTTCCTCCTGGATCGTTCCTGTGGCCTGTCTATCCTGCATAAGCTAAGTTTTGCTTGTGTTATTTTTGTTTGCTATTTTTTCTGTCCAGCTTGCTTTATTGGTTTTTTTTGCTTGCTGGAAGCTCTGAGACGCAGAGGGAGCACTCCGTACCGTTAGTCGGTGCGGAGGGTCTTTTTGCCCCTCTGCGTGGTTGTTTGTAGGTTTTTGTGTTGACCGCAAAGCTATCTTTCCTATCCTCGGTCTATTCAGTAAGTCGGGCCTCACTTTGCTAAATCTATTTCATCTCTGTGTTTGTATTTTCATCTTACTCACAGTCATTATATGTGGGGGGCTGCCTTTTCCTTTGGGGAATTTCTCTGAGGCAAGGTAGGCTTATTTTTCTATCTTCAGGGCTAGTTAGTTTCTCAGGCTGTGCTGAGTTGCGTAGGGAGCGTTAGGCGCAATCCACGGCTACCTCTAGTGTGGTGTGTTAGGATTAGGGATTGCGGTCAGCAGAGTTCCCACGTCTCAGAGCTCGTCCTTTGTTTTTGGTATTTGTCAGGTCACTTTGTGTGCTCTGAACTTCAATGTCCATTGTGGTTCTGAATTACCTGTTCATAACAGATTGTGCTATTAACTTGATTCCTGGTTGCAAGTTCCCAAAGGGCCGACTTTTCAATCTGTCTGTGCCGGAGCATGCCGCCATGTGGAGTTATGTTAAGGAGTCTTTGGAGAAGGGGCATATTCGGCCCTCTTCGTCACCTTTGGGAGTGGGTTTCTTTTTTGTTGCTAAGAAGGATGGCTCCTTGAGACCCTGTATTGATTATCGTCTTCTTAATAAAATCACGGTCAAATTCCAATACCCCTTGCCCTTGCTTACGGATTTGTTTGCTCAGATTAAGGGGGCTAGGTGGTTTACTAAGATTGACCTCCGAGGGGCATATAATCTTGTTCGTATTAAACAGGGTGTCGAATGGAAAACTGCATTTAATACGCCCGAAGGCCATTTTGAATATCTTGTGATGCCATTTGGGCTTTCTAATGCTCCATCTGTGTTCCAGTCTTTCATGCATGATATTTTCCGCAATTATCTTGATAAATTCATGGTCGTATATTTGGATGATATTTTGATTTTTTCCGGTGATTGGGAGTCTCATGTGAAGCAGGTCAGGATGGTGTTCCAGATCCTTCGTGATAATGCTTTATTTGTGAAGGGGTCTAAGTGCCTATTCGGAGTTCAGAAGGTCTCTTTTTTGGGTTTTATTTTTTCTCCCTCGTCTATAGAAATGGATCCTGTTAAGGTCCAAGCTATTCATGACTGGATCAAACCCACATCTGTGAAGGGCCTTCAAAAATTTTTGGGCTTTGCTAATTTCTATCGCCGTTTCATTGCCAATTTTTCCAGTGTGGTTAAGCCCCTTACTGATTTGACGAAGAAAGGCGCTGATGTAACGAATTGGTCCTCTGAGGCTGTCGAGGCCTTTCAGGAGCTTAAACGCCGATTTGCTTCTGCCCCTGTGTTGCGTCATCCGGATGTTTCTCTTCCTTTTCAGGTTGAGGTCGACGCTTCTGAGATTGGGGCAGGGGCTGTTTTGTCTCAGAGGGAATCTGATGGTTCTTTGATGAAACCGTGTGCTTTTTTTTCCAGAAAGTTTTCGCCTGCGGAACGCAATTATGATGTCGGCAATCAGGAGTTGTTGGCTATGAAGTGGGCGTTTGAGGAGTGGCGACATTGGCTTGAGGGTGCTAAACACCGCGTTGTGGTCCTGACCGATCATAAGAATCTGATTTACCTCGAGTCGGCCAAGCGGCTGAATCCTAGACAGGTTCGATGGTCCCTGTTTTTCTCCCGTTTTGATTTTGTGGTCTCGTATCTTCCGGGATCTAAGAATGTTAAGGCTGATGCCCTCTCTAGAAGTTTTTCGCCTGATTCTCCTGGAGTTCTTGAGCCGGTTGGCATTCTTAAGGAAGGGGTGATTCTTTCTGCCATCTCCCCTGATTTGCGGCGGGTGCTTCAGGAATTTCAGGCTGATAGGCCTGACCGCTGTCCAGTGGGGAAGCTGTTCGTTCCTGATAGATGGACAAGTAAGGTTATTTCTGAGGTTCATTGTTCTGTGTTGGCTGATCATCCTGGGATTTTTGGTACCAGATATTTGGTTGCTAGGTCCGTTTGGTGGCCTTCCTTGTCGCGCGATGTGCGTGCTTTTGTGCAGTCCTGTGGGACTTGCGCCTGGGCCAAGCCTTGCTGTTCCCGCGCTAGTGGGTTGCTTTTGCCTTTGCCGGTCCCTGAGAGGCCCTGGACGCATATTTCCATGGATTTTATTTCGGATCTTCCTGTTTCCCAGAAGATGTCTGTTATCTGGGTTGTTTGTGACCGGTTCTCTAAAATGGTCCATCTGGTACCTTTGCCTAAGTTGCCTTCCTCCTCGGATCTGGTTCCATTATTTTTTCAGCATGTGGTTCGTTTGCATGGCATTCCGGAGAATATTGTCTCTGACAGAGGTTCTCAGTTTGTCTCTAGATTTTGGCGGGCCTTTTGTGCCAGGATGGGCATTGATTTGTCTTTTTCTTTGGCGTTTCATCCTCAGACTAATGGCCAAACTGAGCAAACTAATCAGACCTTGGAGACCTATTTGAGATGCTTTGTGTCTGCTGATCAGGATGACTGGGTGGCTTTCTTGCAGTTGGCCGAGTTTGCCCTTAATAATCGGGCTAGTTCGGCTACTTTGGTTTCACCTTTCTTTTGTAATTTTGGTTTTCATCCTCGTTTTTCTTCTGGGCAGGTTGAGCCTTCTGATTGTCCTGGTGTTGATTCTGTGGTGGACAGGCTGCAGCAGATTTGGACTCATGTGGTGGACAATTTGAAGTTGTCTCAGGAAAGGGCTCAACGTTTTGCTAACCGCCGTCGGTGTGTTGGTCCCCGGTTTCGTGTGGGGGATTTGGTTTGGTTGTCTTCTCGTCATGTTCCTATGAAGGTTTCGTCCCCTAAGTTTAAGCCTCGGTTTATTGGTCCTTATAATATTTCTGAAATTATTAATCCGGTGTCTTTTCGTTTGGCTCTTCCAGCCTCTTTTGCCATTCATAACGTTTTCCATAGATCTTTGTTACGGAGATATGTGGTGCCCGTTGTTCCCTCGGTTGACCCTCCTGCCCCGGTGTTGGTTGAGGGGGAGTTGGAATATGAGGTTGAGAAGATTTTGGATTCTCGTTTTTCGAGGCGGAGGCTTCAGTATCTTGTCAAGTGGAAGGGGTATGGCCAGGAGGATAATTCTTGGGTTGTTGCCTCCGATGTCCATGCCGCCGATTTGGTTCGTGCTTTTCATTTGGCTCGTCCTGATCGGCCTGCGGGCTCTGGTGAGGGTTCGGTGACCCCTCCTCAAGGGGGGGGTACTGTTGTGAATTCTGCTCCTGGGCTCCCTCCTGTGGTTGTAAGTGGCACTTTTGTGAGTTCTGCTCTTGGGCTCCCTCTTGTGGTTTCAAGTGATATGGCTGCTCCTTGGAGTTAGCTGTGGTCAGCTGCCTCCACTTATCATCTCCTCTCTCGCCTATTTAAGCCTGGCTGTTCCTTCAGCTAGTGCCACTTGTAAATGGTTCCTGGTTGGATTCACATCTCTTTGGAGTTCCCTGTTATCCTGACCAGTTCTGCAAAGCTAAGTTTTTGCTTACTTTTTCTGTCCATAGTTTGTGGTCTTATCCATTCTGTGCTTTCTTTGTTTGTCCAGCATTATCAGTTTGAAGTATTTTCTGTCTTGCTGGAAGCTCTGGGAAGCAGAGTTACCCTCCACACCTTTAGTCAGGTGTGGAGATTTTTTGTAAACTCTGCGTGGATTTTTGTAGTGTTTTATACTGACCGCACAGTATTCCATCCTGTCCTATCTATCAAGCTAGACTAGCCTCCTGTGCTTATCCTGGTTTCATTCTGTGTATCTCTTTTTCCTCTCCACTCACAGTCATTATTTGTGGGGGGCTAATCTATCCTTTGGGGATTTTCTCTGAGGCAAGATAGTTTTCCTGCTACTGTCTTCAGGAGTAGTTAGCTCTTAGGCTGTGACGAGATGTCTAGGGAGAGTTAGGAGCATTCCACGGCTGCTTCTAGTGTTGTGTTGAGCTTAGGGTCTGCGGTCAGTACAGTTACCACTTCCCTCAGAGCTCGTTCCATGTTGCTCCTAGACCACCGCATCATAACAGAGCGCCATTTGACTTTTTCAATGAAAAATTGGCTCCAATCTTTTGCGGACACCATGTCGCGTTTTGAGAGCCCCTGTGTGCCTAAACATTGGAGCTCCCCCACATGTGACCCCATTGTGTGAACAAGACCCCCCAAGGAACTTATCTAGATGCATAGTGAGCACTTTGAACCCCTAGGTGCTTCACAAATTGATCCGTAAAAATGAAAAAGTACTTTTTTTTCACAAAAAATTTCTTTTAGCCTCAATTTGTTTATTTCCACATGGGCAACAGGATAAGATGGATCCTAAAATTTATTGGGCAATTTCTCCTGAGTACACTGATACCTCACATGTGGGGGTAAACCACTGTTTGGGCACACGGCAGGGCTCGGAAGGGAAGGAGCACCATTTGACTTTTTGAATGAAAAATTAGCTCCAATTGTTAGCGGTCACCATGTCGCATTTGGAGAGCCCCTGTGTGCCTAAACATTGGAGCTCCCCCACATGTGACCCCATTTTAAAAACTAGACCCCCCAAGGAACTTATCTAGATGCATAGTGAGCACATTAAACCCCCAGGTGCTTCACAAATTGATCCTTAACAATGAAAAAGTACTTTTTTTCACAAAAAAATTATTTTGGCCTCAATTTGTTCATTTCCACATGGGCAACAGGATAAAATGGATCCTAAAATTTATTGGGCAATTTCTCCTGAGTACAGTGATACCTCACATGTGGAGGTAAACCACTGTTTGGGCACACGGCCAGGCTTGGAAGGGAAGGAGCGCCACTTGACTTTATGAATGAAAAATTAGCTCCAATCGTTAGCTGACACCATGTCGCTTTTGGAGAGCCCCTATGTGCCTAAACATTTGAGCTCCCCCACATGTGACCCTATTTTGGAAACTAGACCTCCCATGGAACTAACCTAGATGTGTGGTGACCACTTTAAACCCCCAAGTGCTTCACAGAAGTTTATAACGCAGAGCCGTGAAAATAAAAAATCATTTTTCTTTCCTCAAAAATTATTTTTTAGCCCGCAATTTTTTATTTTCACAAGAGTAACAGGAGAAATTGGACCCCAAAAGTTGTTGTCCAGTTTGTCCTGAGTATGCTGATACCCCATATGTGGGGGAACCACTGTTTGGGCACACGTTGGGGCTCAGAAGAGAAGTAGTGACATTTTGGAATGCAGACTTTGATGGAATGGTCTGCGGGCATGATGCAGAGCCACTGATGTGCCTAAACAGTAGAAACCCCTACAAGTGACCCCATTTTGAAAACTAGACCCCCCCAAGGAACTTATCTTGATATGTGGTGAGCACTTTGAACCCCCAAGTGCTTCACAGAAGTTTACAACGCACAGCCGTGAAAATAAAAAATAATTTTTCTTTCCTCAAAATGATGTTTTAGCAAGCAATTTTTTATTTTCACAAGGGTAACAGGAGAAATTGGACCCCAATAGTTGTTGCCCAGTTTGCACTGAGTATGCTGGTACCCCATATGTGGGGGTAAACCACTGTTTGGGCACAGTCGGGGCTCGGAAGGGAAGTACTGATGCTTTGAAATGCAGACTTTGATGGAATGGTCTGCGGGCATCATGTTGCATTTGCAGAGCCCCTGATGTGCCTAAACAGTAGAAACCCCCCACAAGTGACCCCATTTTGGAAACTAGACCCCCCAAGGAACTTATCTAGATACTAGATTGTGGCCCGATTCTAACGCATCGGGTATTCTAGAATATGCATGTCCCCGTAGTATGTGGACAATGATGATTCCAGAATTCGCGGCAGACTGTGCCCGTCGCTGATTGGTCGAGGCAACCTTTATGACATCATCGTCGCCATGGCAACCATTATGACATCTACGTCGATACTGTGCCCGTTGCTGATTGGTCGAGGCCTGGGGGCCTCGACCAATCAGAGACGCAGAATGTCTACGTCCTTTATGACATCATCGTCGCTGTGCCCGTTGCTGATTGGTCGAGGCCTGGCGGCCTCGACCAATCAGAGACGCGGGATTTCCAGGACAGACAGACAGACAGAAAGACAGACAGACGGAAAAACCCTTAGACAATTATATATATAGATGTGTTGAGCACTTTGAACCCCCAAGTGCTTCACAGAAGTTTACAACGCAGAGCCGTGAAAATAAAACAATCATTTTTCTTTCCTCAAAAATGATGTTTTAGCAAGCAATTTTTTATTTTCACAAGGGTAACAGGAGAAATTGGACCCCAATAATTGTTGCCAGTTTGTCCTGAGTACGCTGATACCACATATGTGGGGGTAAACTACTGTTTTGGCACATGTCGGGGCTCGGAAGGGAGGGAGCACCATTTGACTTTTTGAACGCAAGATTGGCTGGAATCAATGGTGGCGCCATGTTGCGTTTGGAGACCCCTGATGTGCCTAAACAGTGGAAACCCCTCAATTCTAACTTCAACACTAACCCCAACACACCCCTAACCCTAATCTCAACTCTAGCCATATCCCTAATCACAACCATAACCCCAACACACCCCTAACCACAGCATTAACCCCAACACACCCCTAACCCTAATCCCATCCCTAAACATAATCCTAACCCTAATCCAAACCCTAACCCCAACACACCCCGAACCACAACCCTAACCCCAACACACCCCTAACCATAACCCTAACCACAAGCCTAATCTTAACCCTATTTCCAACCCTAGCCCTAATTCCAACCCTAACTCAAATTCCAACTTTAACCCTAAGGCTATGTGCCCACGTTGCGGATTCGTGTGAGATTTTTCCGCACCATTTTTGAAAAATCTGCGGGTGAAAGGCACTGCGTTTTTTTTGTGCAGATTTCACCTGCGGATTCCTATTGAGGAACAGGTGTAAAACGCTGCGGAATCCGCACAAAGAATTGACATGATGCGGAAAATACAACACAGCGTTCCTGCGCGGTATTTTCCGCACCATGGGCACAGCGGATTTGGTTTTACATAGGTTTACATGGAACTGTAAAGCTGATGGAAAACTGCTACGAATCTGCAGCGGCCAATCCGCTGCGGATCCGCAGCCAAATCCGCTGCGGATTCACAGCCAAATCCGCACTGTGTGCACATAGCCTAATTCTAAGGGTATGTGCACACGATGCAGAAAACGCTGTGGATCCACAGCTTTTCCGCCGCTGCGGGTCCGCAGCAGTTTCCCATGAGTTTACCAAAAACGCTGCGCACATGCTGCGGAAAAAACTGCGCGGAAATGCAGCGGTTTACATTCCGCACATTTCACTTCTTTCTGCGGATTCCGCAGCGGTTTTACAACTGCTCCAATAGAAAACCGCAGTGAAATCCGCAGAAAAACCGTGGTAAATCCGCAGCAGTATTGCCCTGCGGATTTATAAAAACCGCTGCGGAAAAATCCGCAGAGGACCAGAATACGTGTGCACATTCCCTAACCCTAACCCTAACCCTAGTTCTAACTGTAGTGGAAAAAAAAATGTCTTTTTTATTATTGTTCCTACCTATGGGGGTGATAAAGGGGGGGTTCATTTACTTTTTTTTTTATTTTGATCACTGTGATAGGTTTTATCACAGTAATCAAAATGTACATGTAACGAATCTGCCGGCCGGCAGATTCGGCGGGCGCACTGCACATGCGCCCGCCATTTTGGAAGATGGCGGCGCCCATGGAGAAGACTGACGGACACCGGGAGCCTCGGTAAGTATAAAGGGGGAGATCAGTGCACGGGGGGGTGTCGGAGCACGGGGGTGGCATAGGAGCACGGGGGGAGCGGACAGGAGGACGGGGGAGCGGAGCACAGGACGGAGGGGAGCGGAGCACAGATCGGTGGACTGGGGGGGCGATCGGTGGGGGGTGGGGCACATCAGTGTTTCCAGCTATGGCCGATGATTTTGCAGCATCGACCATGGCTGGACTGTAATATTTCACCGGTTTTTTATGTGAAATATTACAAATCGCTGATTGGCAGTACCACTCCCCCTGTCCCTGCAGATAGGGTGAAATTGGAGTTAACCCTTTCACCCGATCTGCAGGGACGCGAACTTTCCATGACGCCACATAGGCGTCATGTGTCGGATTGGCACCGACTTTCATGACGCCTACGTGGCGTCATGGGTCGGGAAGGGGATGAGGTATGAAGCCCAAAAAAGATTTAGCAGCGCAACATCAAGATTAGCTATGTACATAAACACTTTATCATGTTAATCAGCTTTTTGTTTTGCCAAAAATGCCCACAAATGACATAGAAAGATAAAAATGATTATTCCAGTAATCATGTAGGGAAAGCATCTTGGAAAGTAAATTATTGTGAATATATGAGTGTACTTACAAAGTCTTGTCTGCTCCACACTTGGCCGTTGGGCATAATCTGGGAAAAGGATCCCACAGATGGTCCTCCAAGCTACCTCTTTCCTGTCCCAGTTTGAATAGTTTGGATCCCGCTGGTCCCATATTTCTGGCCTTTCTTGGACCAGTATGAGGAGCATATCCACATTTATTATGCTGGCCATGATGCTTGCAACTCCGTGGAGGCGAGCGCCAGACTTCCGGGATGTCTGTGTGGCTTTTTGAGCTAATTAGCATGTCTGAGCTTCCTGATTGAGGGCTTGACACAATTCCTTGCACCTGGCGATGTCTGGAGATGTCTGGCGTATTTCTCGCAAGTCACACTGTTGGTCCGTGTGTAATCCGTATTTTTCTGGCCCCATAGACTTTCATTGGCGTATTCTTTGCGCAATACGGTGACAAACACAGCATGCTGCGATTTTCTACGGCCGTAGAAAACCGTATAATACGGATCAGTAAAATACGGCTGATAGGAGCTTGGCCATAGAGAATCATTGTACCGTATGCAATCCATATTTTCAGCACCTCTCTTAGGTCCGTAAAACACGCTAGTGTGAGGCCGGCCTTAACCCCTTTACCCCCAAGGGTGGTTTGCACGTTAATGACCGGGCCAATTTTTACAATTCTGACCACTGTCCCTTTATGAGGTTATAACTCTGAGGCACTTCAACGGATCCCAGTGATTCTGACATTGTTTTCTCGTAACATATTGTATTTCATGATAGTGGTAAAATTTATTTGATATTACCTGCGTTTATTTGTGAAAGAACGGAAATTTGGCGAAAATTTTGAAAATTTCGCAATTTTCCAACTTTGAATTTTTATGCAATTAAATCACAGAGATATTTCACACAAAATACTTAATAAGTAACATTTCCCATATGTCTACTTTACATCAGCACAATTTTGGAACCAAAATTTTTTCTTTTAGGGAGTTATAAGGGTTAAAAGTTGACCAGCAATATCTCATTTTTACAACACCATTTTTTTAGGGACCACATCTCATTTGAAATCATTTTGAGGGGTCTATATGATAGAAAATAACCAAGTGTGACACCATTCTAAAAACTGCACCCCTCAAGGTGCTCAAAACCACATTCAAGAAGTTTATTAACCCTTCAGGTGTTTCACAGGAATTTTTGGAATGTTTAAATAAAAATGAACATTTAAATTTTTTTCACAAAAAATTTACTTCAGCTCCAATTTGTTTCATTTTACCAAGGGTAACAAGAGAAAATGGACCCCAAAAGTTGATGTACAATTTGTCCTGAGTACGCTGATACCCCACATGTGGGGGTAAACCACTGTTTGGGTGCATGACAGAGCTCGGAAGCAAAGGAGCGCCATTTGACTTTTCAGTGCAAAATTGACAGGAATTGAGATGGGACACCATGTTACATTTGGAGAGCCACTGATGTGCCTAAACATTGAAACCCCCCACAAGTGACACCATTTTGGAAAGTAGACCCCCTAAGGAACTTATCTAGAAGTGTGGTGAGCACTTTGACCCACCAAGGGCTCCACCGAAGTTTATAATGCAGAGCCGTAAAAATAAAACCCAAATTTTTTTTCCACAAAAATAATTTTTTTATCCCCCAGTATTGTATTTTCCTGAGGGTAACAGGAGAAATTGGACCCCAAAAGTTGTTTTCCAATTTGTCCTGAGTACACTGATACCCCATATGTGGGGGGAAACCACCGTTTGGGCGCATGGGAGAGCTCAGAAGGGAAGGAGCGCCATTTGGAAAGCAGACTTAGATGGAGACTTAGATGGAATGGTCTGCAGGTGTCACATTGCATTTGCAAAGCCCCTAATGTACCTAAACAGTAGAAACCCCCCACAAGTGACCCCATATTGGAAACTAGACCCCCCAAGGAACTTATCTAGATGTGTTGTGAGAACTTTGAACTCCCAAGTGTTTCACCGAAGTTTATAATGCAGAGCCGTAAAAATAAAACCCAAATTTTTTTTCCACAAAAATAATTTTTTTATCCCCCAGTTTTGTATTTTCCCATGGGTAACAGGAGAAATTGGACCCCAAAAGTTGTTGTCCAATGTGTCCTGAGGACGCTGATACCCCAAATGTTGGGGTAAACCCCTGTTTGGGCACACGGGAGAGCTCGGAAGAGAAGGAGCACTGTTTTACTTTTTCAACGCAGAATTAGCTGGAATTGAGATCGGACGCCATGTCGCGTTTGGAGAGCCCCTGATGTGCCTAAACAGTGGAAACCCCCCAATTATAACTGAAACCCTAATCCAAACACACCCCTAACCCTAATCTCAACGGTAACCCTAAACACACCATTAACCCTGACACACCCCTAACCCTAATCCCAACCCTATTCCCAACCGTAAATGTAATCCAAACCCTAACCCTAACTTTAGCCCCAACCCTAACCCTAACTTTAGCCCCAACCCTAACTGCTCTGAGCAGGCGCTGTGAAGCCACCTCCCTCCCTGCAGGACCCGGATGCCGCGGGCATTTTGGATCCGGGGCCTGCAGCGAGGAAGGAGGTAAGAGACCTTCAGGGGGATCCGGGGGTCTCAGGGAAGCACGCAGGGAGCCCCCTCCCTGCGCGATGCTTCCCTGTACCACCGGCACACCGCGATCATGTTTGATCGCAGTGTGACGGGGGTTAATGTGCCGGGAGCGGTCCGTGACCGCTCCTGGCACATAGTGCCGGATGTCAGCTGCGATAGGCAGCTGACACCCGGCCGCGATCGGCCGCGCACCCTTCGTGAGTGCGGCCGATCGCTATGATGTACTATCCCGTCGGTGGTCATACTGGCCCACCCCATCTCGACGGGATAGTACGTCATATGTCAGAAAGGGGTTAAAAGGACGATTCTGACCCTATCTCAGCAGCAGCTCTCCCTACACTCGCTAAGTCCGGAGCAGAATGTGGCAAGCAGGGCGGCGCCAGGTCTCTTATAGACCTGATGACGCTATGCGGCCAGCCAATCACTGCACAACCACAACAAAGATGGTGGCGGCATTACAGTGCATGACAGACAATCCCTGCATTGTCATTGCAGGGCAGAGACCCGAGCTCCCGCCGATTAATCCTGGAAATACTCGGTGCTCGCCGAGTACACCGAGCACAGTGATACTCGGGTGGGAACCGGGTAGTGGTGAGCATGTTCGCTCATCACTAGTGCTTACGCTTAAAGCCCAGAAAAGTGCTCACCCACACGTTAAGGGAGGGAATATAAGGGTGCTGTCATGGGCTCCGAAAAACACCACCACTACTGGTAAGTAATTAAGAATATATTCAGTCTCCCATAACAGCACCACAAGGGAATTACAGGTATGTAAAGAATTTAGGGAGGGACAACCGCTTCTAGCACCCTTCTGCCAAATGTGAGATCGGAGGAGGTACCCATATCCAGCCTATAATGTTTGAAGAACGTGGATGGAGAAGACTAAGTAGCCGCCTTACATATCTCCTCAATAGTCACCTCCTATTTCTCATCCGAGGATGTCACCATGGCTCGTGCGGAGTGAGCCTTCAGACCCCTCGGAACTGCAACGCCACTTGCTGTATAGGCCAAAGAAATTGCCTCCCTGATCCACCTAGCTAAAGTTCTTTTGGAGACTCTAAGCCCCTTCCTAACTCCCTGAAAGGAGACAAATAAAGAATTCTCCTTCTTCCAAAGGTCAGTCCCTGAAATATAACTAAGTAGACACCTTCTAACGTCTAGTGAATGTAGCTTTCTTTCTTTTTGATTCCCAGGGTTAGCGCAGAAGGAAGAACTATTTCCTGCAATCTATGAAACTTGGAAAGCTACCTTCGGCAAATACAAGGGATCTGGCTTTAAAACAACCCTATCTTCCCTAAACTGGGTATACGGTGGTTGCCTAGATAGGGCCTGCAGATCACTAACTTTCCAGGCTGAAGTCAGTGTAACTAATATGGCCGTCTTGAAGGAAATAATTTTTATTGGGGGTGCCTCAATAGGTTCAAATGGAGCCTCCATCAACGCTGTTAGCACTAAGTTCAAATCCCACAGAACTAACTTCTGCCTAAAGATGGGCCTAGATCTAGCCGCTGCTCTAATAAACCTGGATACCCAAAAATTGCCGGCTAGATCACAATTATCCTAATGCCGACACCTGAACTTCAAGGGTGCTCGTGGCCAGACCCATCTCTAATCCACTCAGTAGGAACTCCAACACCTGGTTTATCTTAATCTTGCCCACAATCAACACCCCCAAGACTGACAGGAACTTGTTCCAGGTTCTGGCGTATATTGTTGTCGTGGACACCTTCCTACTTTTTAGCAAAGTATCCACTAGGCCCCGAGAAAACCCTTTCTTCCTCAGCAGTGTCCTTTCAAACTTCACGCCGTCAGGTGTAGGTTGGACACTCGTGGATGAAAGATAGGTCCCGGTGAGAGGAGATCTGGGAGATCCAGAAGAACCCAAGTGTTGGTGACAGACATCTTTCTTAGCCAGGGAAACCACGGTCTTCTGGGCCAGAATGGAGCTATTAGAATCACAGACGCCCTGTCTTCCCGTATCTTCCTTAGAACTAAAGGAACCAGGGATATCAGGGGAAAGGCATATGCAAGTTTGAAGTACCATGGGAGCAGGAGAGCATCCACAGCATGTGGATCCTCTCTGTAGTTTAAAGAACAAAACTGACGCACTTTTCTGTTCCCCCTGTTGATGAAAAGATCTATGACAGGGGCCCCCAACATCTGCACAATCTGGTTGAAGACAGTCTGATTCAAAACCCATTCCCACTGCCTGAGCTTGTAGCGGCTTAGAATATCGGCTTTGACGTTCTCTTTTCCTTTTTTATGCAGGGATGTTAATTACAGCATTTGAGCTTTGGCCATCTAAAAAATACGATCCGTCACCTCCATCAAAGACCTGGACTGGGTTTTCCCCTGGTGGTTAATGTAGGCCACAGTTACCTGATCGTCTGAAAACACTCTGACATGCCAATCCTGCAGGGATATAAGGGGCCTTCTTAATGCCTGCTCTACAGCCAACAGCCCCTTCAGTTTAGAACTTGCTCAGTATTTGTCCACACCCCCAGACCCACACCTCCCCCATATGAGCCCCCCAACCACTGGGGCTAGCGTCCGTAGTAATAATCTGGGAGATATGGTTTACCCAGGGAACCGCTTTATAAAGGTTTGAGTAGTGAAACCACCAATGAAGGGACCGTACAGTAGAAGGGGACAAAAAATTTCCTTTCTAGGCATCCTCCCAACTGACGATCATTATGTAACACATCCCACTGCAGGGCCTTAGTATGGAATTGGGCCCAGCGAACAGCTGGAATGCAAGATGTGAGTGAGCCCAGAAGAAACATTGCCCCCCTAAGGGACATAACTGGATTATTCACAGCCCTGGTAGTCGACATTCCTGAATCCCAGAGTCCAGGACAAGGCCCAGGAACTCCTGAACTTGCAAGGGCTGCAGACGTATGTTCTTGATATTAATAAGCCACCCCAATTTCTCTAGAACAGATATCACCCCTACAGTTAGAATAGAGCAGTGCTAGACTGAACGGCCCACAATCAAAAAATCATCTAGCTAGGGGACCACTTAGACATTTTGCTCATGAAGATGTGCCATGACCTCTGCGATCACTTTAGCAAATACTCGAGGGGCAATGGCAAGGCCAAACGGAAGGGCTCTAAACTGATAATGCTTTATCACATCCCCCAGAGATACTGCTACCCTAAGATACTGCTGGTGATCCGCATGTATTGGGATAGGATAGTAAGTGTCTTTAAGATCTAATACTACCATGAAGCAGTCTTTAAAGAGCAGCTTTATTGGCGACTTCACAGACTGCATTTTAAAGTAACGGACCACCAAGAATCTTTTCAGACCCCTCAGATTAATAATAGTCTGTAAGGAACCATCTGGTTTCTTAATCAGGAAGAAGGGGGAATAGAACCCCTTACCTCTCTCTGACGCATTAACCTCTATCAAGCCTGCCTTCTGCCGTAGTTCCCGGACCTCTGACTCCAACACCTGTTGTTCTGCTGGTGAAGAACGAGTGGGGGGTTAACATAAACCTTTTGCGAGGTACTCTCTGGAACTCTAATTTAAGTCCTGTGCTGATGACTTTATGTATCCAAGCACTATCTGAAATTTTTGTCCACACTGGGTAGAAGGCCAAGAGCCTCCCCCCCCCCCCCCCCCCCCCACCTGGGCTGGCAGTCATTGGGGCGGTTTCCTGTTATCCTGGGAAGAACCAAACATGTATCCTCTACCTTTCTTTTTGCTGTCATCCCATCTACTCTTATCCCTAGATGACCTTCTATGGTTGGACCATCTCCTGTTGAAGTTGTCTATATGAAGGACATGCTAAGCTAGGGAACTTCTTTTTGCTGTCCCCAGTCTTCACCCAGAGCTCGTCCAACACTGGCCCAAACAAATGTACTCCTTCACAAAGTATATTGCACAACTTGGATCTGGCCTGAATGTCTCCCAGCCAACATTTCAGCCATAAGGCCCTACGGGCCGCATTAGAGAGGGCCACAGCCCTAGCCGCCAGCCTGAGTCCACTGATGCGTCGGACAAAAAAAAGCTGCAGCCCCCTGGATCATGGGAAGGAAGGAAAGACAAGATACTGCCTCTGGAAGCCTAATCTTTAAGTTGTTCCTCCAGCCAGTCCAACCAGACCATTAATGATCTGGCAGTGCAGGTGGCCGCCACCGCTGGCCTAAGGGACCCTGCTGACATCTCCCAGGCACCCTTTAAGAAGATATCTGCCTTTCTGTGCAATGGGTCCTTTAAATTCCCCATATCCTCAAACGGCAGTGAGGCCTTCTTAGACACCTTAGCAACTGCTGCGTCCAGCTTTGGGGCCTTATCCCATGAGGACGAGGCTGACTCTTCGAGCGGGTATCTCCTCTTGAAGGCCGCAGGTAGAGAACCTTTCCTCTCTGGTTTCTTCCATTCACGCAATATTAGTGAACTGACCTTATCACTCAGGGGAAAAGCTCTATAAACTTTCTGATCCAGACCACCAAACATCATGTCCTGTATGGACCTCTCCGGCTGGGGTTCTACAATACCCATCTTATTATTGACCGCATTTACCAGCCTGTTTACTTGGTCGAGTGGGAAACAGGAACAGTTTGACCGGGCCTCCGAAGATGATGGCGATGAATCTGATACAATTTCCCCAGAGTCACTACCAGATGCTGACAACAGAGACCTGGGCCATCTTCCCTTGTGGACCATATCCTGGGAAAGGGATCTTACTGAACCCCCCACCTCTGCTCTAACCATCTCCCTTATACTGGATGCAAAGTCTGGAGCCTCCCTAACAAAATATGGAGAGACAAAGGGAAAAAAACTACATCACCAAGTGAACTTTCACAAAGATCACTCACAAATGGCACCCACTATAGTTTCCTTAAATACTTCAGCTTTCCGGTACCGCCCCCAGCCAGGGCCAGCAGGTCCTCCACGTGGCCTGCCTGGTGTTTGCCATGCACTGACCCCCCATGACCACGCCCCCCGGACATGTGTGGCGACCTCGGCCAGCCCTTGACCTGCGGTATCCACTGCAGCTTCCGGCACTGGCACACTGCCAACAGCCCCAGACCGCGCCTTCAGACACCGCCGCGGCTGCCATCTTTTCCTGCTGCCGTCACCAAGGCCTGCCCCCGACAACTATCACGCACGCCCCTGACCTCATCACTGAGGTCACACCCCGGCTGCATCATCCGGGTGCACGCACCCTGGCAGCAGAATGCACCCCGTCCTTCTGCCGTCAGACACCAACCGGGCCAGCAGGCCAGAAAAAATACCACTGTGAGCCCAGACGCAGCCCCAGATGCCGCACACCACCGCAACCCGCCTACTCACGGACACCAGCAATGAACCACACTCAAGCCCACTCTCCTACCCTGAGACTGCTTCTGCTGACGACCACACTTGCAGTCCCCCTGCACTGCGGCGCCTCCAGCACATTGGACAGGCTGAGGCAGAGGACCCCCCACTGCCTGACTCAACCTGCCGAGCCTGGGCAAATCTTCAGTGTTCCACAGGTATGCCTGAAGAGGTTCCCTCTTAGGTTTAGGGAAGATAGGGTTGTTTTAAAGCCAGATCCCTTGCATTTGCTGAAGGTAGCTTCCATATTTCCTAGATTGCAGGCACAAGTTCTTCCTTCTGCGTAACCCTGGGAATCAAAAAGAAAGCTACTGTACATTCACTAGACGTTAGGTGCCTAGGTGGTAGTTATATTTCAGGGACTGACCCTTGGAAGGAGAATTCTTTGTCTCCTTTCAGAGAGTTAGGAAGGAGCTTAGAGTCTCCAAAAGTACCTTAGCTAGGTGGATCAGGGAGGCAATTTCTTTGGCCTAAACAGCAAGTGGCGTTGCAGTTCCAAGGGGTCTGAAAGCTCACTCCACGTGATCCGTGGCAACATCCTGGGCTGAGAGATAGGAGGCGAAGATCTCACATTTGGCAGAAGGGTGCCGGAAGCGGTGGTCCCTCCCTAAATTCTTTACATCTCTGTAATTCTCTTGGGGTGCGGTCATGGGAGACTTAATAAATGCTTAGCTACTTACCGGTAGCGGTGTTTTTCAGAGTCCATGACAGCACCCTTATATTCTCTCCCTTCACGTGTGGGTGAGCACTTTTCTGGGCTTTAAGCATAAGGACTTGTGAAAGTTAGGTTTAATTTAAAACGTTGTATTTATTGCTACTAACCTGGGAGGTCCTCTCATGCTCTGCAATCCAACTGATGCGGGAGAGGTGCCGCCCTTTTATGTCTGTAGGTTTCCTGTCCCGGAAGGGCTCATCCCCTCTCTCATGGTGTTGTCATGGGAGACCAAATAAACTGAAATCACTTGGTCATAAGTATTCAGACCCTTTACTAAGACACTCCTATTTAAGTCACATGCTGTCCATTTCCTTGTGAGCATTTCTGACTCCTAGATCACATCTGTAAGCAATGTTGTCAGAGTTTTTTACAGGTGCACCAACAGACATACAATACAAATGCATTGTAACATTTAACAACCCTAGCTGGCCATGTGGTCTGTGACACATAAGCAGACACATCTTGTTTCATTTATGAAGGATGGACTCAAATTCACAAAGCCTACTTTAAGAGGGGCATAAAGCAGCATTAATATTCTTAAAGGGCCATTATTAAACAGTGGGTCTCCTATGCTGTTATTGCCTATGCAGTGGGGGGCTGGGCTGCCAAGAATTACGACGCACCCAAATACCCCTTTCATGAGAGGTACAAGAGGGCTTCCTGAAAAAAGTTGCATTGAATGGAATGCAAGGCCTGCTCTGCTATCAAGTCATATGCACCCCAAGAATCCTTTGAACCCAGGTACTGGATGGCCACAGGAAAACCCACTTCACATTCTTCAGTTGGTCCTGCCATACTGTTTCCTTATGCATTGAATGCAAGGGCCGCCTTGACCCAAATTTGCACGCATCCCAATCCCCCCTTGGAAGAAACATGGAGGTGGGCCTAAAAAAAAAACTGTCCCATTACAAAGGAGCGGGTCTCCTAGACTCGTAATGCCCATACACTAAGTGCATGGGCTGACAAACATTTCCCCATGGGTGGTACATTTTTTTTAAAATATTTAATGGGGATCATAGACATCCTTGCCAAAAAAATTGACTGTCTGTAGCAGCACGGAAGATGTGAACCCTGGTGATCTAGTGGTGGAAAATGATGAGAGGTGGAGGAATACCTCATTAAAAACTAGGCCCAATGTAAAGGAGTGTGTCTCCTAGACTGGTAAAGACCATACATGCAGTGCATGGGCTGACAAACATTTCTCCAAGGGGGATACATTTTAAAAAAAAATACAGTTATATGAAAAAGTTTGGGCACCCCTATTAATCTTAAGCTTAATGTTTTATAAAAATTGTTTTTTTTGCAACAGCTATTTCAGTTTCATATATCTAATAACTGTTGGACACAGTAATGTTTCTGCCTTGAAATGAGGTTTATTGTACTAACAGAAAATGTGCAATCTGCATTCAAACAAAATTTGACAGGTGCATAAGTATGGGCACCCCACCAGAAAAGTGACATTAATATTTAGTAGATCCTCCTTTTGCAAAAATAACAGCCTCTAGTCGCTTCCTCTAGCTTTTAATGAGTTCCTGGATCCTGGATGAAGGTATTTTTGACCATTCCTCTTTACAAAACAATTCCAGTTCAGTTAAGTTTGATGGTCGCCGAGCATGGACATCCCTCTTCAAATGATCCTACAGATGTTCAATGATATTATAGAGAACAGAACAGAACTAGAGTGGACCCTCTGGACCATGGGAAGAACTACCCCTGGGCGAGCGGACCTAGGGTAGAGACGACCCCTATATAGGGACCATAAGGAGCAGACCCAGAGGTCACTTACCCACGGTGAAGATACCAAGAGGGACGGCTCCAGGAAGGAAGGGAAGCGAAGATACTGCCGATGCTGGAGAGAGGATACTGGAGGGTGGACAAGATACACAGGAAGCTGTCAGGAGGGCAGGAGGACCGGAACGGAGCAATGCGGAGGAAAGAAACAAAAGGAAAAAACATAAGCAACGGGAGCAGGGAAACCAGAGGTACTGGAAGGAACCAAAGAGACAGAAAGGACGGGAAGAAACAGAGCGAAGACGCTAAACGGAGCGAGTACGCAGAACAGGGAACAGGAGGACCGGAAGCAATAGCAAGGAGCTAAAACAATCAGGCACCAGGAAGCGGAAGGACCCACCTCTTATAGTAGAGGCAGGGAAAGGGATTGGTTACCTGGAAGGCAGAGCTAGATGATCCCAGGAAGAGGTAACAGCAAGGGTGCGCCTGCGCCCCTTGGGAAACCTAGAGCGCCTGCGCAGATACCGCATACCTGCAGGGTTGCAGAACATCGGAAGTACTGGAGGGTCAGAGCCATGCCTGAACCCGGAAGTGGATCGCCGGGAAAGCACAGCAGCCGAGGAGGGACCGACGCTCTCAGACCCAGAGGCAGGACGGGCAGAGAGCGCAGGACCGGAAGCAGTGCCCGGAGCAGGGATGAGAGGAGAGCGGAACCCGGGCACAGCAGCGGTGGAGCAGCGACGGCACGGAGCAGCGGTGATGGACCGACGGCGTGGGGCAGCGGCGATGGTAACAGAGATTCAGGTCTGGGGACTGGGATGGCCATTCCAGAACAGTGTAATTGTTCCTCTGCATGAATGCCTGAGTAGATTTGGAGTGGTGTTTTGGATCATTGTCTTGCTGAAAGATCCATCCTCTGCGTAACTTCAACTTTGTCACTGATTCATGAACATTATTGTCAAAAATCTGCTGATACTGAGAGGAATCCATGCGTCCCTCAACTTTAACAAGATTCCCCCTACGTAGAGCAGCAAAAAATTTGTTAAGAATATGAGGAGCATCAATGTTCTCCAAAGGCTCCCAAGACCTCTCCTCAGGACCAAAACCCTTCCAATCAACCCAAAAAAAATTTTTTCCACGAATCTTCTTAACAGCCAAAATATCCCTAACCTCAAAGACGTTGTCAGCACTGACAGGTTGAGAAGAGGTACTAGATGAGGGATGAAAGCGGTTAAAGACAGCCGGTTTAAGCAGAGAGACATGAAAGGTATTGGGTATACAGAGCAAGGCAGGCAATCTCAGCTTGTAAGCGACATCGTTAACTTGACGCATGAATCTCGAAGGGACCTATGAAACATGGACCAAGTTTGTAGGATGGAATTTTAAGTCGGATGAATCTTGAGGAAAGCCAGACTTTATCACCAGGTAAGAAAGGAGGAGAATCTAAACGCCTCTTGTCAGCTTGCTTCTTCATTCTTGAAGACCCTCGGTCTAGTGTCTCTTTGACTTCGCCCCAGATCGTGGAAAACTTGAGAGCTAAAGAGTCGGCTGCTGGAACACCGGAGGCAGGGTAAACTGGTAGAGGCAAACCAGGATGCTGTCCGAAAACAACGAAGAAAGGAGTTTTTGCAGAGGCTTCACTGGAATGATTATTGTAAGCAAACTCCGCCCATGGAAGCAAATTGACCCAGTCATTATGGTGAGCATTAGTGAAGTGTCGTAAATAGACGGCCAAAGTCTGGTTGGTTCGTTCCGCTTGACCGTTAGTTTGAGGGTGATATGCGGAAGAAAAGTCCAGAGATACTTTTAAGAGTTTACATAGAGCTCTCCAAAAATGGGAAGTAAACTGTACCCCTCTGTCCGACACGATGTGCAGAGGAAAGCCATGGAGTCTGAAGATGTTTTGGATAAAAATGTTCGCCAACTCAGGAGCAGAAGGTAAACCGGGAAGCGAAATAAAGTGAGCCATCTTCGAGAATCAGTCCACCACAACAAGGATGACTGTACATCCGGAGGAGCTGGGTAGGTCGGTAATGAAATCCATGGCGATATGTTGCCAAGGCACAGACGGAACTGGAAGAGGAAGCAGGTTACCAAATGGTAGTTGCCTTGGTACTTTGTTTCTGGCACAAGAAGGGCAAGATGCGACATATTCTTTTACATCTTGATGTAATGTAGGCGACCAATAGTACTGAGAGACGAGAAGAAAGGTCTTCTTGGTCCCCGCATGACCAGCCAATATGGAGGAATGTCCCCAAGATAACACCCTCCTAATGTCGCAGTCCGAGACAAGAGTCTTACCCGGTGGAGGACGGAACATCTGTACGGGAGCAACAGTGATGATTTTAGTAGGGTCAATGATGTACACTGGTTTCTCCACAGTATCCAACGATTCGAAAGACCTGGATAAAGCATCTGCTTTAACGTTCTTACTGCCTGGCCGAAAACGTAGCTCAAATTCAAAGCGGGCAAAGAATAGAGACCATCTGGCTTGTCGTGGGTTTAATATTTGCCCAGTTTGCAGGTACGTAAGATTCTTATGATCGGAGAAGATTACAAAAGGATGAACAGATCCCTCTAGTAGATACCTCCTTTCCTCCAAAGCCAATTTGATGGCCAACAACTCTCGATCACCAATGGTATAGTTCCGTTCTGAAGTCGAAAAGGCTTTAGAGAAGAAGCCGCAGGGAGCCGTACGACCTTCAGGAGTCTTCTGTGAGAGCACAGCTCCAGCACCCGTAGAAGAGGCATCAACCTCCAGAATAAATGGCTTGTTCACCTCCGGGTGATGCAAGACAGGAGCGGGGGTAAAAGACTTCTTGAGCTGAGCAAAGGACTCCTTAGCCTCCAGGGTCCATACCTTGGAGCAGGAACTTTTACGGGTGAGAGAAGAAAGAGGATGGATTACAGAAGAAAAATGCGGAATGAACTGCCTGTAGTAGTTGGCAAATCCAATAAACCGTTGGATAGCTTTCACTCCGCAGGGCCGTGGCCAGTTAATGATGGCATTCACCTTTTCAGGATCCATTTTAAGACCGGAATCTGAGATAACGTATCCAAGGAAAGGAGGTTTGCTCGAACACACATTTCTCATACTTGGCATACAGGTGGTTGTCTCTTAGGCGTTGCAAGACTTTGCGAACACTCCTTCGATGCGATGGGAGATCAGGAGAAAAAACAAGGATGTCATCCAAATAAACCAAAACACAAGAGTAGAGGAGATCTCGGAAAACGTCGTTGACGAGCTCTTGGAAAACCGCGGGAGCATTGCAAAGGCCGAAGGGCATAACCAAATACTCGTAATGTCCATCCCGGGTGTTAAAGGCGGTTTTCCATTCGTCGCCGGAGCGGATTCGGACTAAATTGTAGGCGCCTCGCAAGTCAAGCTTAGTAAAAATACGAGCACCTCGAAGACGGTCGAAGAGCTCCTGAATAAGAGGCAGAGGATATCTATTCTTGACCGTGATGCTGTTCAATCCACGATACATGGTCTTAAAGAACCGTCCTTCTTTTTCACAAAGAAAAATCCTGCTCCAGCAGGGGAGGAAGACTTTCGGATCAATCCTTTAGCAAGATTCTCTTGTATATATTCAGACATAGACTTGGTCTCAGCTGCCGAGAGCGGAAAAATTCTTCCCCTGGGTGGAGAACAACTGGGAAGAAGATCCACCGGACAATCGTACGAACGATGGGGAGGAAGATTTTCAGCCTCTTTCTTGTCGAAGACATCTGCATACGACCAGTAGGGAGAAGGCAAACCAACAGGAACACCAGTAGATACAGGAGACAACACTGGACACACAGACCGTAGACAACGATCATGACAAGAAGGGCCCCACCGAAGCATGTCTCCAGACCGCCAATTTAGAGTAGGCTCATGCAGTCGAAGCCAGGGAAGACCAAGCAAAAAGGCGTGAGAAAGATTAGGTAAAACATAAAAAGCGATCTTCTCATGATGAACAGACCCGATTTGTATCTCCACCTCCTCCGTAACTAAAGAGATCGTCTCCTGTAAAGGTCTTCCATCCACAGATGCAATAAGGTGAGGAGAGTCCAAGGAGATTACTGGAATGTGAAGTCTCCGAGTCGCTTCAAGACTAATAAAATTACCTGCCGCGCCCGAATCCACATACGCAACCTCGAAGAACGACCCTGGTTGAAAACAAGAAGAACAGAAAGAGTCAAAGGTTGAGAGGCGACACGGACACCTAGGGAGGCCTCTCTTACCTGTCCTAGGTGGAGGAGTTTTCCAGTCTATCGGGACAACTGCGAAGCAAGTGGGCAGCACTACCACAATAAAAGCAGAGGCCCTGAGTACGCCTCTCCTTATGACGCTGTTCGGCCATTCTTACTCGATCCACTTGCATGGGTTCCGGGGTGGGCAAGACACCTAGGGAGGCCTCTCTTACCTGTCATAGGTGGAGGAGTTTGCCAGTCTATCGGGACAACTGCGAAGCAAGTGGGCTGCACTACCACAATAAAAGCAGAGGCCCCGAGTACGCCTCTCCTTACGACGCTGTTCGGCCATTCTTACTCGATCCACTTGCATGGGATCCGGGGTGGGCAAGACAGAGGAAGCAGAGACAGAGACACGAGGACTGCTGCACTGACGGAAAGCAGAAGTGGAAGGATTAGGTCTCCTCTCCCGAACAGACTCACGGGATCGCTCTTGAAAGCGGAGGTTTATCCGAGTAGCGAGGGAGATAAGATCCTCCAGAGTAGTTGGCGTGTCACGACCAGCAAGCTCGTCCTTAATCCGGTTAGACAGGCCCCGCCTGAAAGCGCCCACAAGGGCCTCATTGTTCCACCCCAGCTCCAAAGCCAGATTACGGAAACAGATGGCATATTGTCCAACAGAAGAAGATCCCTGATGTAAATTAAAGAGAGACTCAGTTGTTGAGGCTAAACATCCGGGCTCATCAAAAACCTTACGAAAGGTCTCCAAAAAATTCTCTAAGTGGCAGACTACAGGATCGTCACGCTCCCACAGGGGATTGACCCACGCTAAAGCCTCCCCCTCTAAATCACACACAATAAACACCACTCTAGCACGATCCGAGGGATACTGCTGAGGCAGAAGTTCGAAATGGAGGCGGCATTGATTCAGAAACCCCCGACAGAGCTTGGGATCGCCAGAGTATCTGGGAGGTTTACCTGAACGAGGAGGAGGATGAGGAGTAGAATCTAGAGAGGATGCTTGCACAGTAACAGCAGGAATGGATTGCAAATTAAATAGGCGGTAATCTATAGATGCCATAAACTCAGCATGCGGGACTGAGTATCCCGCTGCTGAGTGAGCTCTTGTTGGAGGCTAGCCAGTTGGGTGGCGTTCACAGGATCAGCGGTTTGTAAAGAGGTTAGGCGTGACTCCATAGACTTCATAAAGGCCATTATGCGCTGCTGATTATAACGCAAATGGGCCAACTCCTTCTGGGCCGAAAAAGGGTTACCTGCGGGGTCCATGGCCTGATTGTACTATAGCAAACAGAACAGAACTAGAGTAGACCCTCTGGACCGTGGGAAGAACTACCCCTGGGCGAGCGGACCTAGGGTAGAGACGACCCCTATACAGGGACCGTAAGGAGCAGGCCCAGAGATCACTTACCCACAGTGAAGATACCAAGAGGGATGGCTCCAGGAAGGAAGGGAAGCGAAGATACTGCCGATGCTGGAGAGAGGATACTGGAGGGTGGACAAGATACACAGGAAGCTGTCAGGAGGGCAGGAGGACCGGAACGGAGCAATGCTGAGGAAAGAATCAAAAGGAAAAAACGTAAGCAACGGAAGCAGGGAAACCAGAGGTACTGGAAGGAACCAAAGAGACGGAAAGGACGGGAAGAAACGGAGCGAAGACGCTAAACGGAGCGAGAACGCAGAAAAGGGAACAGGAGGACCAGAAGCAATAGCAAGGATCTAAAACAATCAGGCACCAGGAAGCGGAAGGACCCACCTCTTATAGTAGAGGCAGGGAAAGGGATTGGTTACCTGGAAGGCAGAGCTAGATGATCCCAGGAAGAGGTAACAGCAAGGGTGCGCCTGCGCCCCTTGGGAAACCTAGAGCGCCTGCGCAGATACCGCATACCTGCAGGGTTGCAGGACATCGGAAGTACTGGAGGGTCAGAGTCGTGCCTGAACCCGAAAGTGGATCGCCGGGAAAGCACAGCAGCCGAGGAGGGACTGACGCTCTCAGACCCAGAGGCAGGATGGGCAGAGAGCGCAGGACCGGAAGCAGCACCCAGAGCAGGGATGAGAGGAGAGCGGAACCTGGGCACAGCAGCGGTGGAGCGGCGACGGCACGGAGCAGCGGTGATGGACCGACGGCGCGGGGCAGCGGCGAAGGTAACAGAGATTCAGGTCTGGGGACTGGGATGGCCATTCCAGAACAGTGTAATTGTTCCTCTGCATGAATGCCTGAGTAGATTTGGAGCGGTGTTTTGGATCATTGTCTTGCTGAAAGATCCATCCTCTGCGTAACTTCAACTTTGTCACTGATTCATGAACATTATTGTCAAGAATCTGCTGATACTGAGAGGAATCCATGCGTCCCTCAACTTTAACAAGATTCCCGATGCCGGCATTGGCCACACAGCTCCAAAGCATGATGGAACCTCCACCAAATTTTACTGTGGGTAGCAAGTGTTTTTCTTGGAATGCTGTGTTTTTTGGCCGCCATGCATAATGCCTTTTTGTATGACCAAACAACTCAATCTTGGTTTCATCAGTCCACAGGACCTTCTTCCAAAAAGAAAAATCGCCGCTCACCATCTTAGTGCAGTCCTCAAAGTTTTGTAGGATGGTACATATGTCTGACATCCATCATCACTCCTGAGGTCTTCTGTGTGGAGTCTGAACAGAATGTCGACGGCCTTGTTGATGTTGGTAGTCAACAACTGCCCTCTTCTGCTCACAAATCCTTTCCAACATATGCAGTGTAGAGTTCCAACGCATGCGGACATCAACACCAGTCAGTGAGCCAGAAGCTGCAAACGCTGGGTCGGGCGGCGGGGACCAATTGTTTTCCACACACAGTCGGCTCACTTAGAGTAAGTATATCATGCCTCTCTCTTATCAGCGTGGTCTGCTTTGTCGGTCTAGTTTTTGACCCTTATAATATGCACTATGCACTTTTTTACTTACATGCAAACCTTAGCTGCACTCATATATTGCTATATGGACATTAATGCCCAGCATATACACTTTGGTGATTTATGAGACATTGATTACAATCTTTAAATCTAGATTATTGAATTGTGACTGTTGTGTCGGCTACATTGTGTCCTGCAATACTGGTTTCCAGCGGTTCTCTTTTTACATTTTTTTGTATTTCAATTGTTTGTGAAACATTGTGTAATAAATTATTATTCTAGGATTATACTCTTTTGTGGTCTATTGTTACCATAGCTTTTTGATGTCTATATTGATTTGAGTTTGTTGTC
The DNA here is from genome assembly GCF_032444005.1 of Ranitomeya imitator. Classification (NCBI taxonomy): domain Eukaryota; kingdom Metazoa; phylum Chordata; class Amphibia; order Anura; family Dendrobatidae; genus Ranitomeya; species Ranitomeya imitator. The sequence goes on along the minus strand of NC_091286.1, from coordinate 27,601,105 downwards.
CTAATCTTTTCATCATTGTGGACATTTGTTTGGTGTTAAAACACAGATACACAAGGCCTCAGCCTGACATAACAGACTGTATACATTTTTTTGGGGTGATTTTTTTGATAAAAAAAAAATAGTGAGTGGAACAAGGCTAGCAGACAGAACTATGCAACTTATGCCTGCGAAGCTACGATTTTTCCACCACAGATACACAAAGCCTCAGCCTGAGATAAGAGACTGAGCTAAATGTGGCCTTAATTTTTGGGGCACAACTAAATTGTGTGAACAAGTTGGCTATGACACACACAAAAAATAATTTTGGTGCACTCACATATGATGCCTGGTACAAAAAAAAATATTAGATTTGCATGCTCATTAGAATGACCTAGCTGAAGTCTGCAGCATGACCATGCAAATAAATTTAGAAATAAGGAGGCTATGGATTGCTTTACAATAAAAGGAACAGGTATACGGTGCAGAAAAAAAAATTGCCACAGATAACTGCAGCTAGGTATGTATTAAATAAGCAGCAGCACACAGTAATGGAGCTTTTGGAGGTATGCAGTGAGAGCTATGTACTCATATACAGTGCCTGCAGGCCTTGCACTGATGTGGATATGTGCACATAGACTCCCCTGCCTACCTAGCGCTGCAATCTCGGGACCCCCGAATTAGCCCTAAAAAGGACTGTTGGTTTCTCAGGAGTTGTGGACTGAACAGTTGCAGACCTACACTAACTATTAGGCTGGCCTCACACTCAGCGTATAAAAATACGGTCTGTATTCTACGGCCGTAATTCGCCACAAAATTCAAAAAACGGTGATCCGTAAGTACTCCGTAGGCAAGGTGTGGTCGCGTATTTTGTGCATGTAATGTTGCGTATGTAATCCGTATGCCCACCGTAATGCGTATTTTTCACGCAACCTGACAAAATGGACATTTAACGGTTTTGGAGGCTGAAATTGATTTAAATCACCATCATCAACCCTATTTAAGGCCTCTACAACAGGTGGCTCACTCCCATATGTCCATTTTGTGGTTTGGCATCTGTTGGTGTGTTGTGGTAATGTTTGCACCATCACTGACCTCCTGCAGTTCACACCAACGCAGCGGGTTTTGTTTAACTGGGTCTTGTCGCGTCGGTTTGGCCAGCCATATCCTGTGATTGTGGATCCGCGAAGGAGGAGCAGAAGAATGTGGGTGCATCCTCTTTTGACTAAACGCCTCACTAAAGGCCATTTTCATCGGCTATATACAACTCTGCGGGAACATCCAGAAAAGTTCTATCTCTACTGTTGCATGACAATCCAAACATTTGACAGATTGTTGGAGATATTACGGCCAGGAATCACATATCAGGACACAAGGATGCGCAAAGCCATATCTGCCGAGGAACGTCTTCTCCTTACCTTACGGTATGTATTCTACATCCTCACATACTGTATGTTGATCTTTTTTAGTTTATGTGTTTGTTTCTATCAGGTATTTTCATGAATATGTGTACATTAGGTCACAAGCGGATGTTACAAAGTTTTGAGAATGTTATAGTCAAGCACCCTAAGGACATTTTTCACTTTCCAGCGTTAAGCATGTTTGTGAAAATAGCAAACATGATTGTGCTTATTCATATTTTGTGTGAACTCTTGAAACCTACCCAATATTGCTTTTTTGTTCACTTTCAGCTTCCTGACCACTGGATTGTCATTTGCGGGACTCCACCTGGAGTTTTTGATTGGCCGATCAACAATTTCTGGCATTGTGCGGTCAACCTGTAGGCAAATATGGGACAGACTCAAGGACCTTGTGATGCCTGAGCCAAAACAGGCTGATTGGCTCAAAATAGCCCGTGGGTTCCAGGACAATTGTGACTTTCCAAACTGCATTGGAGCGGTTGATGGGAAACATATCAGGGTACGTAAGCCGCCGAACTCTGGCTCCCAATTCTACAAATATAAGCAGTTTTTCTCTGTAGTTCTGTTAGCTGTAGTTGACAGTAACTACAGGTTTATAATTGTAGACATTGGGGCCTATGGCCGAACTGGAGACTCTAGGGTCTTCAATTCGTCCATTATGGGTCGGCGGCTATGTGACAACCAGTTAGACCTCCCACCACCACAACTCCCAGGCTCCACTGCAGAAGCACTGCCTTTTTTTTGTTGGCGATGAGGCGTTCCAACTCACCAGACACATCATGAGGCCTTATCCCCGGCGCAACCTCGACCACCGTCGGAGGATCTTTAATTTGCGCCTTTCTAGGGCGCGTAGACTGGTGGAGTGCGCCTTTGGTATTCTGGTGGCCAAATGGCGTGTCCTACAGACTGCCATACAGCTCAGTGAGGCTACAGTCTATGAAGTTATCAAAACCTCAGTAATTTTGCACAATTATACCCGCATACATGATTGCTTCTCAGATGGTAATGATGAACACATGTTGAGTAGTGTAATTAGGCCAACACCACATGGCCCTCCTCCGCGCCGTCACCTTTCTGGCCTAAAAGTTAGGGATGTTTTGACCAATATTTTTGTTTCTCCTCAGGGTTCTACTCCCTGGCAAGATTATGCTGTTTCTCAGTTGTGATTTCCTTTTTTTCTATATATCTTTGTCAAATATAATTTTTTCATCCACTGAAACAGTACTCTGTGTTGTGTTTCCTTAATGACCAGATGTTTATGTTTAGAGAATATGTGTGTGATGTAATAATGATTGGTCCACAAACATCAATTGGCTTTTGTAAAAAAATTTTAGTAACATCAAAAGCCTTTTTTCCTAAACTTGATACCATATTTTTGTCATATGTAGTGTTGAGCATTCCGATACCGCAAGTATTGTGTATCGGCTGATTTTTGCGGTATCGGAATTCCGATACCGAGTTCCGATATTTTTGCGATATCGGGAATCGGTATCGGGATCCATATTCATATGTAAAATAAAGAATAAAAATAAAAAATATTGATATACTCACCCTCGGACGCGCCCTGGTTGTAACTGCTGCAACCGGCAGTCTCCCTTCCTAAGAGTGAGCGAGTGAAGGACCTGCGATGATGTCGCGGCTTGTGATTGGTCGCGTGAGCGGTCACATGAGCGGTCACGCGACCAATCACAAGCCGCGACGTCATCGAAGGTCCTTCACCCTGCATTCTTAGGAACAGAGGCTGCCGGTTACACCGCTTATAGCCAGGGGCCGTCGGAGGGGTGAGTATATCCATATTTTTTTTTTTTATTCTTTATTTTTTACATGAATATGGATCACAAGGCCTGAAGGAGAGTTTCCTCTCTCCTGGGAACCATTCCAGGATCACTTCCGATATTAGTGTCCCATTGACTTGTATTGGTATCGGGTATCGGTATCGGCGATATCCGATATTTTTCGGATATCAGCCAATACAATCCGATACCGATACTTTCAAATATCGAAAGGTATCGCTCAACACTAGTCATATGGTTTTTTTGGCTTTTTTTTTTTTTTTTTTTGAAACAAGTAACCACAACAAAGTGGAAATAGTGGCCAAACAAATACCAAACATGGTAGGCAGCTCACAAAACTAAAGAATATAAACAAACAAAAAACATTACAGATCCCTGTAAGTTGGTGGGGGAGATGGCGGCAGCCAGGGTCCTGTTCAGGGGGCCTTTGTTGGGCCAATTGTCCTTCACCCTGTGAGGATGCTGGGGCTTGTGGCACAGAATACTGGCCTTGTCCATATTGGCCAGTTGTATGTTGTCCATAAGCTAATTGTCTCTGGCCCTCATGCTGATGGACATATTGGCTTGCATCATACCCAACTCCAAAATGGCCATGTTGTCCAAACCCAGGTTGGGACCAGCCTACATCACTGGGTCTGGAAAAGTGGCCATATTGGGAATGTGGGTTGTAGGCTGCCATTTGTAACAGTGCTGGCCTTTGTAGATTTTGGGGTGGGAGGGGTTGAAGTGTAGGCATACGTGGAGTAGGTGCTGCAAATCCTGATTGATCCTGCACCTGTTGAGTGAATTGAAGGCGCAAGAGGTTTGTTTGGGAAAGCTGCCTTCGCTCCAGATATTCAAACACCTCATAGGGGTTATTTGGAGGGGTGCTTAAGTCAATCAGGATTTGCATACACCCTCTTACACGTAGCCTCACGTCACGGGGAAGGGGTCTAAGGTAACGGGCAAGGCTGTGGGCAAAGGCCTCCTGTTGTGAATTCTGTGGCAGAGTTCACTCCTGTGGTCACAAGTGGTACTTCGGCTGATTCTCTCTGGGATCTTCCGTTTGTGGAGGAAAGTGGTACTGCAGCTTCTAAGTTTCCTCCCTCAGGTGATCTGGTGAGCTCGTTAGCTTCTTCTCTACTTAACTCCACCTGATGCTTTGATCTATGCTTCCTGTCAATGTTTCAGTGTGGGACTTGTTTTTTCCCTGGATCATTCCTGTGGCCTGCTGCTCTGCAAAGCTAAGTTTTGCTTATGTTATTTTGTTGCTATTTTTCTGTCCAGCTTGCTTTATTGGTTTTTCTCGCCTGCTGGAAGCTCTGAGACGCAGAGGGACCACCTCCATACCGTTAGTCGGTGCGGAGGGTCTTTTTGTCCCCTCTGCGTGGTTTTTTATAGGTTTTTGTGCTGACCGCAAAGTTATCTTCCCTATCCTCGTTCTGTTCAGCTAGTCGGGCCTCACTTTGCTAAATCTGTTTCATCTCTGTGTTTGTGTTTTCATCTTACTCACAGTCATTATATGTGGGGGGCTGCCTTTTCCTTTGGGGAATTTCTCTGAGGCAAGGTAGGCTTATTTTTCTATCGTCAGGATTAGCTAGTTTCTCAGGCTGTGACGAGGCGCCTAGGTTCTGGTCAGGAGCGCTCCACGGCTACCTTTAGTGTGGTTTGATAGGCTTAGGGATTGCGGTCTGCAGAGTTCCCACGTCTCAGAGCTCGTTCTATTATTTTGGGTTATTGTCAGTTCACTGTATGTGATCTGACCTCCATGTCCATTGTGATTCTGAATTGCCTTTCATAACAGCCTCCTCTCCATCATCCGTGGCTGCCCTGGCCAAATAATTGAGGAGCTCTCTCATTCGGCGGCCTCTACGTAAAGGCCCAGCTGCCTGTGGGGATGACACCAGTGGGCCTGTAGGGCTGCTGCTCTGGCCATGTTCCTCATGCCTTCCCTCATCATGTGCTGCTGAGGGTGGTGGTGCTGCATCTTCCTCACTTGCTGCTGCCTGCAGTGATGATGATGCTGATGGCTCTTCAAGGATGGATTATGAAGATTCCAAAGATGGGCCTGGCACCTCTTCATCCAGACTTGCAGGATCTATCACAGCCTCCGATTCAGACCCGGTCTCCCTCTCTGTGAGGTTGGACTGTGTTCTGTTATCAAACTAAAAATTAAAGAAAAATTATTTAAAAGGTTATTTATTTGTGGCCATTCTTTTCTTACACATCTGGATAGGATAGGAAGTTAGGACAGAACGCAGCCTGGGAGAGCTCCAGGGAGGACCTGTCAGGGTTGGGTTCCTGGCAGGTACCTAGCAGAAAGACAGAACGTACGGAGTCGCGCCTGCACTACTTTGCGGCGGCATCCTAAGAAAGGACATGAAGAGAAGGATATTGTGGAGAAGTGAGAAACGAGATCACAGCACGAAGGAGAGCCAGTAGGAGTCGTGCCCCGAGAACGGCAACATCCTACTGAGGCGCGTAGCCGGTGGCCGGAACGCCGAGGAAGTAACTGACTCCAAGTAGTACTTCAAACAGCGGCAGGACAGTTGATTATAGGTTGGCTGTCTGCCATAGATCACCTAAGAAGACATAGGGGGCAAGAGTGGAGAGGGGCATCTCTAGGGTCCCAGAATAGCTCTGAGTCTTCCCGTCAAACGGGTGCGTCCTATCCAGATAAACTTGGGGGACGGAGAGAGAGAAAGAACGAATACGAAAGTTGTGAGGACTATCCCGAATGCTCAGCAGGGAAGAACTACAACACACAGGTGCTAGTTGGTAGGCACTGATTTCCACCTGCAAAGGAAACTCTGGATGTGCCTTTGGACCGGCTGGACTCAGCCAGCCCTGTTAGCAGTGCTCTGGAGTGCGGATCCCGAAGACTTCAGTAAAAGGTAAAGAGACTGCAACCCTGTGTCCTCGTTATTACCTGTGCCTCACATCATTACCACCTACACTACTGGGAAGCCCTGGGGATATACTTTACCATCTAGCTGCCTTAACACCACCCCAGTGGGCCCCAAGCAGCGTCGGTCATCCTGAACGAATACCACAGGTGGCGTCACGAAACCTTGGCCGACTTTCATCACCCCTTTCATTGGACGCCCCTTAGCAGGGTCACGGACCGGGTCCAGCCACCGTGACAACCCTAGAACCGAGACAGAGAGGACCGGTACTGAGTACCCGCGGCCCTGCGTCTGGGGGCACTCCATAAACATTATTGTTTGCACTAGATTTACACATCCTTACATGTAATTCGCAATGGACTAACCATACCAAATAATCTTAATAAGATATTTTTTCGGGAAAAATGTGTTGTGTGGTTATTACTTACTGCCTAAGTTCCATACTGCCATCCAAAAATGAAAGACGGTCATAATATATATTTTTTCTTCTTCAGTGGGGCTGCTGACCCACTTTTTGCTCGCTGCTGCCTTTCCCGCCGCTACTGGTCCCGGATGCTGCGCCATCGTGTCATTACATCATCCACTGCAATTGCATGTTACCAAATATTGGTTAAGCTCATTATGCACATAGCTTAGTCCAGTTGTCAGTGATATATTATTCTTATTATTATTGTTTTTTTTTCGTGCACCATTATTTCCATGGTGCTGTAGATGATAAAGGGGTTACATGCAGAGTTCTAGATATCGTTCACAGTAAACAACTTTACAGTCACAGACTGGTGCAGAGGGGAGATAACCCTGTCCTTGCAAACATACATTAGCTAATATTTGACAGAGGATAACAAAATGTCTTGTTAATAGTGTTGAGCATTCCGATACCGCAAGTATCGGGTATCGGACGATATTTGCGGTATCGGAATTCCGATACCGAGTTCCGATATTTTTGTGATATCGGGAGTCGGTATCAGGATTAAGATTCATGTGTAAAATAAAGAATAAAAATAAAAAATATTGATATACTTACCCTCGGACGCGCCTGGTTGTCACCGCTTCCGTTCCTAAGAATGAGCGTGTTAAGGACTTCCAATGATGTCGCGGCTTGTAATTGGTCGCGTGAGCGGTCACATGACCGCTCAGCGACCAATCACAAGCCGCGACGTCATCGAAGGTCCTTAACGCGCTCATTCTTAGAAAGGGAAGCATGGCGGTTGCAGCGGTGACAACCAGGGCGCGTCCGAGGGTAAGTATATCAATATTTTTTATTTTTGTTCTCTATTTTACACATGAATATGGATCCCAGGGCCTGAAGGAGAATTTCCTCTCCTTCAGACCCTGGGAACCATAGAGGATACCTTCCGATATTTGTGTCCCATTGACTTGTATTGGTATCGGATATCGGTATCGGCGATATCCGATATTTTTCGGATATCGGCCGATACCATCCGATACCGATACTTTCAAATATCGGACGTTATCGCTCAACACTACTTGTTAACTAATTAGCCAAAAGTTTAAATTTATGTAAAAACAAATACCAGGGTCAACAACACCCCTCTGGATGAGGTATGAAGCCAAAAAAAGATTTACCAGCGCAACATCAAGATTAGCTATGTACATAAACACTTTATTATGTTAATCAGCTTTTTGGTTTGCTAAAAATGCCCACAAATGACATAGAAAGATAAAAATGATTATTCCAGTAATCATGTAGGGAAAGCATCTTGGAAAGTAAATTATTGTGAATACATGAGTGTACTTAGGCTATGTTCACACTAGCGTTTTGCGGGGCTGCGTCGGGCGCAGCCGCGGCGACGCATGCGTCATGTGCCCCTATATTTAACATGGGGGCGCATGGACATGCGTTGTGTTGCGTTTTGTAATGCATGCTTTTTTTTTGCGCAAGTGTCAGGGCGCAGAGGACGCAGCAAGTTGCATTTTTTTTGCGTCCAAAACCATGCCAAAAAAGGACGCATGCGTCACAAAACAATGCGTTTTGCATGCGTTTTTGTTTGCGTTGTGCGTTGCGTCGCCGACGCAGCACCGCACAACGCAAATGTGAACGTAGCCTTACAATGCCTTGTCTGCTCCACACTTGGCCGTTGGGCATAATCTGGGAAGATCCCACAGATGGTCCTCCAAGCTGCCTCTTTCCTGGCCCGGTTTGAATAGTTTGGATCCTGCTGGTCCCATATTTCTGGCCTTTCTTGGACCAGTATGAGTAGCATATCCACATTTATTATGCTGGCCATGATGCTTGCAACTCCGTGGAGGCAAGCGCCAGACTTCCAGGATGTCTGTGTGGCTTTTTGAGCTAATTAGCATGTCTGAGCTTCCTGATTGAGTGCTTGACACAATTCCTTGCACCTGGCGATGTCTGGAGATGTCTGGCATATTTCTCGCAAGTCACACTGTTGGTCAGTGTGTAATCCGTATTTTTCTGGCCCCATAGACTTTCATTGGTGTATTTTTTTGCGCAATACGGTGACAAACGCAGCATGCTGCGATTTTCTACGGCCGTATAAGACCGTATAATACGGATCAGTAAAATACGGCTGATAGGAGCTTGGCAATAGAGAAGCATTGTACCGTATGCAATCCGTATTTTCAGCACCTCTCTTACGCCCGTAAAACACGCTAGTGTGAGGCCGGCCTTAACCCCTTTACCCCCAAGGGTGGTTTGCACGTTAATGACCGGGCCAATTTTTACAATTCTGACCACTGTCCCTTTATGAGGTTATAACTCTGGAACGCTTCAACGGATCCCAGTGATTCTGACATTGTTTTCTCACGACATTTTGTACTTCATGATAGTGTTAAAATTTCTTTGATATTACCTGCGTTTATTTGTGAAAAAACGGAAATTTGGCAAAAATTTTGAAAATTTCGCAATTTTCCAACTTTGAATTTTTATGCAATTAAATCACAGAGATATGTCACACAAAATACTTAATAAGTAACATTTCCCACATGTCTACTTTACATCAGCACAATTTTGGAACCATTTTTTTTTAGGGAGTTATAAGGGTTAAAAGTTGACCAGCAATTTCTCATTTTTACAACACCATTTTTTTTTAGGGACCACATCTCATTTGAAGTCATTTTGAGGGGTCTATATGATAGAAAATAACCAAGTGTGACACCATTCTAAAAACTGCACCCCTCAAGGTGCTTAAAACCACATTCAAGAAGTTTATTAACCCTTCTGGTGCTTCACAGGAATTTTTGGAATGTTTAAATAAAAATGAACATTTAACTTTTTTTCACAAAAAATTTATTTCAGCTCCAATTTGTTTTATTTTACCAAGGGTAACAGGAGAAAATGGACCGCAAAAGTTGTTGTACAATTTGTCCTGAGTACACCGATACCCCATATGTGGAGGTAAACCACTGTTTGGGCGCATGACAGAGCTCGGAAGCGAAGGAGTGCCATTTGACTTTTCAATGCAAAATTGACTGGAATTGAGATGGGACGCCATGTTACGTTTGGAGAGCCACTGATGTGCCTAAACATTGAATTCCCCCACAAGTGACATCATTTTGGAAAGTAGACCCCCTAAGGAACTTATCTAGATGTGTGGTGAGTGCTTTGACCCACCAAGGGCTTCACAGAAGTTTATAATGCAGAGCCGTAAAAATAAAACAAAATTTTTTTCCCACAAAAATTATTTTTTAGTTTCGTATTTTCCCGAGGGTAACAGGAGAAATTGGACACCAAAAGTTTTTGTCCAATTTGTCCTGAGCACGCTGATACCCCATATGTGGGGGGGGGAACCACCATTTGGGCGCATGGGAGAGCTCGGAAGGGAAGGAGCGCCATTTAACTTTTCAAGGCAAAATTGACAGGAATTGAGATGGGACGCCATGTTGCATTTGGAGAGCCACTGATGTGCCTAAACATTGAAACCCCCCACAAGTGACACCATTTTGGAAAGTAGACCCCCTAAGGAACTCATCTAGATGTGTTGTGAGAGCTTTGAACCCCCAAGTGTTTCACTCCAGTTTATAAAGCAGAGCCGTGCAAATAAAAAATATTTTTTTTTCCACAAAAATTATTTTTTAGCCCCCAGTTTTGAATTTTTTCAAGGGTAACAGGAGAAATTGAACCCTAAATATTGTTGTCCAATTTGTCCTGAGTACGCTGATACCCGATATGTGGGGGGAAACCACCGTTTGAGCACATGGCAGAGCTCGGAAGCTAAGGAGCATCATTTGGAATGCAGACTTAGATGGATTGGTCTGCAGGCGTCACATTACGTTTGCAGAGCCCCTAACGTACCTAAACAGTAGAAATCCCCCACAAGTGACCCCATATTGTAAACTAGACCCCCAAAGAACTTATCTAGATGTGTTGTGAGAACTTTGAACCCCCAAGTATTTCACTACAGTTTATAACGCAGAGCCGTGAAAATAAAAAATCTTTTTTTTTTCCACAAAAATTATTTTTAGCCTCCAGTTTTGTATTTTCCCAGGGGTAACAGGAGAAATTGGACCCCAAAAGTTGTTGTCCAATGTGTCCTGAAAACGCTGATACCCCATATGTTGGGGTAAACCCCTGTTTGGGCACACGGGAGAGTTCGGAAGGGAAGGAGCACTGTTTTACTTTTTCAACGCAGAATTAGCTTGAATTGAGATCGGACGCCATGTCGCATTTGGAGAGCCCCTAATGTGCCTAAACAGTGGAAACCCCCCAATTATAACTGAAACCCTAAACCAAACACACCCCTAACCCTAATCTCAATGGTAACCCTAAACACACCCCTAACCCTGACACACCCCTAACCTAATCCCAACCCTATTCCCAACTATAAATGTAATCCAAACCCTAACCCTAACTTTAGCCCCAACCCTAACTTTAGCCCCAACCCTAACTGTAGCCTTAACCCTAGCCCCAACCCTAACCCTAACCCTAGCCCTAACCCTAGCCCTAACCCTAACGGGAAAATGGAAATAAATACATTTTTTTAAATTTTTTAATTTTTCCCTAACTAAGGGGGTGATGAAGGGGGGTTTGATTTACTTTTATAGCGGGTTTTTTAGCGGATTTTAATGATTGGCAGCCGTCACACACTAAAAGACGCTTTTTATTGCAAAAAATATTTTTTGCATCACAACATTTTGAGAGCTATGATTTTTCCATATTTTGGTCCAGAGTCATGTGAGGTCTTCTTTTTTGCGGGACGAGATGACGTTTTTATTGGTAACATTTTCGGGCACGTGACAAGTTTTGATCGCTTTTTATTCCGATTTTTGTGAGGCAGAATGACCAAAAACCAGCTTTTCATGAATTTCTTTTGGGGGAGGCGTTTATACCGTTCCGCGTTTGGTAAAATGGATAAAGCAGATTTATTCTTCGGGTCAGTACGATTACAGCGATACCTCATTTATATCTTTTTTTATGTTTTGGCGCTTTTATACGATAAAAACTATTTTATAGAAAAAATAATTATTTTTGCATCGCTTTATTCTGAGGACTATAACTTTTTTATTTTTTTGCTGATGATGCTGTATAGCAGCTCATTTTTTGCGGGACAAGATGACGTTTTCAGCGGTACCATGGTTATTTATATCCGTCTTTTTGATCGCGTGTTATTCCACTTTTTGTTTGGTGGTATGATAATAAAGCATTGTTTTTTGCCTCTTTTTTTTTTAACTCGTTAACTGAAGGAGTTAACTAGCAGGACAGTTTTATAGGTGGGGTCGTTACGGACGTGGCGATACTAAATATGTGTACTTTTATTGTTTGTTTTTTTAGATAAAGAAATGTATTTATAGGAACAATATTTTTTGGGGGGGGATTTTTTGGGGAATTTTTTTAAAAATTTTTTACACATGTGAAATTTTTTTTTTACACTATAACATTGCCCCATCTTTACTGATGAGACAGACCTTCATATTGTTGAAATCGGAGGGCAGAATGGTATACGGTTCTGCTTCCCATTGGTCATCAAGCTTGTGTAGTCTCCTCTTTCGTTTGAGTACCTGCTTACTGGGTGACAATGGAGCCGTGGGAGCATACTGATTGTAGTCCCTTTCTTGTTTTTGTCTGGCTTGGGTGAGACTAGTTTCTACACATTCCTGTACTTTGCGGTACCTTTGCTGCCTCTTGGTATCCCAATCCGCATCTGGCGATCTGACCCCCATGTCCAGATCGACGGGTAACTTGCTAGACCTTCCTCGCATCAGGTACGCTGGTGTGCAGTTGGTGGAATTCACCGGGATGTGGTTGTACATGTCTACGAAGTCTGGTAACTTTGTGGGCCACAAGTTTCGCTCCTCTACCGGTAAGGTCTTCAGTATGCCGATCACCACTTGGTTCATCTTCTCACACATCCTGTTGGTTTGTGGATGGTACGGTGTGATTCTGATCTTGTTACACCCGTACAAATTGCAGAACCTCTGGAACACCTCCGCTTCAAATGCTGGTCCCTGATCAGTTAGCACCTTCTCCGGGTACCCATGGGGTCTACAGAAGTACTGCTGGAAGGTTTTGGCAGCCGTCCTAGCCGTTAGATCTTTGACCGCTACGACTACCAGGAATCTGGAGTAGTGGTCCACAATGGTCAGAGCGTAGAGATAACCTGACCGGCTAGGTGTTAGCTTCACGTGATCCAGCGTGACTAACTCGAGCGGCCGTTTGGTGATGATGGGCTGCAAGGGAGCCCGTTGGCTGTCACGATCCTTCCGGCGTAGGCTACAGGGGCCACACTCTCGGCACCACTTCTCGATGGCTTTCTTCATGCCAATCCAGTAGAACCTCCCACGGAGTAGCCTCTCCAGCTTCCTCCACCCAGAGTGTCCTGCCCCATCGTGGTACGCTCCCAGGACCATTGGCACATCTTGTCTTGGGACTACGATCTGCCATACCAATTCATGAGTGCGTGGGTCGATGTTCCTCTGGCACAGCTTGCCATCGTGGATAAACAGATTGCCCCTCTCCTTCCACAACTGTAATGCCTCTGGTGGATCATCCGGGCCGGGATGCAAACCTGCCTGCGTCAGGAGCTCTTTCACTTGACAGACCGCAGGGTCGCCATCCTGGTTCTCTGTCCACCCGTGATGGGGCAGGGGATCCAACGGGGCGCCTTGTTGATTCCTGCGCCTGTTCTCCACCTGATGGGAACACTGGGTTGCCTTGGGGCGATGGAAAGCGGGCAGCTCTACCTCTTCAAATGCTTCTGGATCCTCCCCCGTTTCAGGCAAGTGAGGCATCCGGTACTTGATGGTGAAATCGTAATTGGACAACCGGGCCATCCACCACTGCTCCAAGGCTCCGAGTTTTGCTGTGTCCAAGTGCGTTAGCAGATTATTATCCGTGAAGATGGTGAATTTTGCTGAGGCCAGGTAGTGCTTGAACCTCTCCGTCACGGCCCAAACGACAGAGAGGAACTCCAGCTTAAAGGAACTGTAGTTGTCAGGGTTTCTCTCAGTGGGGCGAAGTTTCCTGCTGGCATAAGCGATCACTCTTTCCTTGCCCTTCTGGACCTGGGACAGCACAGCTCCCAGTCTCACGTTGCTGGCATCCATATACAATACAAACGGCTGGTCATATTCAGGGTAGGCTAGTACCTCTTCTCCCATCAGCGCCGACTTTAAGCAGGTGAACGATTCTTCCAGTCCGTCGTTCCAATCAAACGGGGTATTCTTACCCTTGGGTTTCTTGGGTTGGCCCACCAACAGGTCTTGCAATGGTGCGGCCATCTTGGTGAAGTCCTTGATAAACCTCCGGTGGTAGCCCACCAACCCAAGGAACTGTCGGACTTCGTGGAGGTAACCGGGCTTTATCACCGTGACCTTGTCGGTGTCAGGGGCCACTCCTTCGGCACTCACCACATGGCCCAGGTACTGCACTTTGGGTTTCAGCAGATGGCATTTGGACGGTTTCACCTTTCAGCCAAAGTTGGACATAGCTTCAAACACCTCGTCCAGGTGCTTCAAATGGTCTTCATAGGTCTTGGAGAAGACAATGACATCGTCCAGATATAGCAGCACGGTCTCAAAGTTCTTGTGTCCCAGGCAGCACTCCATCATCATAATATACCCAAGATTAGTAGACCAAACTCCATCATCCTCTGGAACGTCCCCGGGGCGTTACACAATCCGTAGGGCATGTAGTTGAACTCGCAGAGACCCATTGGCATCGTGAAGGCCGTCTTTTCCTTGTCCGCCTCTGCCACGGGAACCTGCCAGTACCCACTGGTGAGATCCAAGGTAGAGAAGTAGTTAGCAGACATTAAGGCAGCCAAGGACTCCTCTATCCTAGGCAGGGGGTATGCATCCTTATGTGTAATGCGGTTTAGTTGTCTATAATCCACACACATCCTCATGGTGCCATCTTTCTTCCTAACGAGAACTAATGGAGCTGACCAGGGGCTACAGCTGTCTCTTACTACCCCAGCCTCCTTCATCTCTCTTAACATGTCCTTGGCGCACTGATAATGAGCTGGGGGTACAGGACAGTATCTCTCTTTTATGGGTGGGTGATCTCCTGTGGGAATATGGTGTTGAATCCCTTTTACCCCCCCCAAAATCAAGGGGGTGCTTGCTTTATACCCGCTCATACTCGTGAACCACCCTGTAGGCCCCCTGTATCTGGTGAGGTGGAGTAGAATCATTGCCCACATGTAATTCTTGACACCAATCTTGCAGAGCCGTTGTCCTCCGCCGGATTGGATGGGACCAAGGGCTCGGGTGCCTGTATCACGCTGTTATTAACAGTAAACAGCTTGGCAAGCGTGACATATTTGGTTAGGTGGACTTCTTCCTCTCAATAGTTAAGGACATGTACTGGCACCCTCCCCTTGCGGACGTCAACCACCCCTCTGGCTGTCAGGAGGGTAGGCCTATTATCTGAATACACAGGTTCTACTAGGGTCTGATAGTCTTTGCCCCCGAGACCTATGGCTGCCCGACACCATATCAACATTTCACTCCTGGGGGGTATTGCAATGGGGTTCGAATCACTCACTGTGACCCGGCCAATTTCACCACCAGTCAGCTCCACCTGCTGTCTCCGCATTAGGGCTCTGATTTCTTTCTGTAGGGCACGCTGTTCACTGTAACCAGCTGTCTCTGCTACCTGCTGCAACAAGACAATAACTTCGGCAAGACAATTTTCTATGACATTAGTACCGATGGTCATCATGGGGTTACATTCACGTCGCTCAATATCAACAATGACAATTCCCTGGGCCTTCAATTCTACCCGCCCCACTTTAATGGTGACCTCTTTATACCCCACTTGCGGCAGTGGCTGACCATTACTAGCTGCTATGGTAAAATCATCATCGGGGCCACGGGTGATGTCGGTGTCCTCCCAATAACGTTTATAAAGAATGTAGGGCATAGTTGTCACCTGGGAACCGGTGTGCAGCAAAGTGTTCATGGGGATACCGTCGATCACGATGGGGAGAACTGGTCGCCCTCCGATGTATTTGGCTCTCCAATTCTGCGGGTCTGACCGTTCTACACCTGGGGGTTGGCCCTCTGTCCCAGGGGTTGCTCATTTAAATGACAGTACCTTGCAAGATGGCCCACCTGGTGGCAGCGGCGGCAGATGGGTCGTCCATCCCGATGAAAACGATTGTCGTCTCTGCCTCTGGTCGATGGGACTCTCCTTGGTCGCTGCCAGGGGACATCTTCCGGTCTGGAAGCCAACTGGATCTTTTCCTTGGGGGCCTCCTGTAGAGATTGGACGGTCCAGGCTAGGGCAGCAACGCTCCTGGTCAGCTCCTGTATCTGGAGGCGCAGTCCTGCAGGGGAGTCGTCTTCCAAGGTCTGGGCATCGGCCTCGGCGGAAACCGGTGCGTCCGGCGCCACCTCCTGGTAGTATGTGAGGGCTTGACGCCTGGGAAGTGTGGCACTGCTGGGCTGTCGCTCTGGTAGTGCCTGGATGGCTTTATCTTTAAATTGCGCAAAAGTCAGGTCTGGTTACTGCACAGGAGCCCTTCGACGAACCGCTTCTTCAGGAGTTTATCTTCATCTTGCATGCTGTTTGGGTCACTTTGCTTGATGGCCCACAGCGCCTCCTGAAGATTAAGGGCATAGTCCCGTAAGCTATCCTGCAGCCGCTGCTTGCACCCATAAAACGTCAATTTAATTTCCGTAGCGGTGCGGGTGTCAAAGGTGGTTTTAAGCTTTGCAAATACCTGTTGCGCAGTTTTCTTATCCACCACGGGCCAGGACTTCACTTCCCTCAGGGCTGCTCCAAAGAGTTAGCCGGTTATCATATGAACTTTCTGGGGCTCTGTCAAGGGATAAAACTCAAGCAGGCTACAAATCCCCTCTTTAAAGTCAGTGAACGTATGGGATTCTCCAGAATATCGCGGGAGCCAGGCGGCTCCTGGTAGGTACGGCATAGAGAAGGGCATTATGGCTGTTGTAGCTGTGGCAGGGTCCGGCTGGCTGATGGGAGCGGCAAGCCCCGCGGCATCTAGCGGTGATACCGGGTTTGTGGCTGCGTCTGCCGCGAAATCTGGAAGGACCCCGAGTCTGCAGCTGTGGCCGCCGCCTCCGCTCCCCCGGGATCCGACATGACAATTCCTCCCCCTGCTAACCTGCTGGGGTCGGGGTTCTTCCTCCGGGATCGGCGCCGGGGCCGGGGCTCTTCTTCCGGGATCGGCGCCGGGGTGGGGGTTCTCCTTCTGGGATCGGCACCAGGGTCGGGGTGCTCCTTCCGGGGTCGGCACCTCACCGCGTCTCC
This sequence comes from Ranitomeya imitator, assembly GCF_032444005.1. Lineage (NCBI taxonomy): Eukaryota > Metazoa > Chordata > Amphibia > Anura > Dendrobatidae > Ranitomeya > Ranitomeya imitator. Next base: position 27,584,331 of record NC_091286.1, on the reverse strand, counting down.
CCGCTCCGCGCTCTTTTCCAGTCGTCTCCACCCACGAAGTTATGGCTCCTCCTTTCTCGCTACACACGGCGCGGCAATGGCGGATTTTTGGTGGCAAATAGCGATGCACAGTCTTTGCAATAAGTCACAGTTCAATCACAGTTCCAAGGCACACATGACCTGATTCTTCAGGCTTAAGTAGATCCTGTTCATGACGCCAAGTTGGAGCGCCCCCAGACGCAGGGCCGCGGGGTACTCGGTCCGGGGTTGTCACTGTGGCTAGACCCGGTTCGTGACCCTTCTAAGGGGCATCCAATAAAAGGTGATAGTGCGTGGTGCAGAACGCGAGGAATAACAAGGACACAGGGTTGCCATCTCTTTACCTTTAACTGAAGGCTTCGGGATCCGCAATCCAGAGCACTGTTAACAGGGCTGGCTGAGACCGGCTGGTCCGAAGGCACATCCAGAGTTCCCTTTGCAGGTGGAAATCAGTGCCTACCACGAGCGCCTGTGTGTTGTAGTTCTTCCCTGCTGAGCATTCGGGATAGTCCTCACAACTGTCGTATCCGTTCTCTCTCTTCTCTCCGTCCCCCAGTATGATATGGCTAGGACGCACCCGTATGACCGGTAGGCCTGGAGTTATTCTGGGACCCTAGAGATGCCCCTCTCCCACGCTTGCCTCCTATGTCTTCTTAGGTGATCTAAGGTAGACAGCCAACCTGTAATTAACTGTCCTGCCGCTGTTTGAAGTAATGCGTAGAGTCTGTTACTTTCTCGGTGCTCCGGCCACCGGCTACGCGCCTCAGAAGGATGTTGCCGCGGTCTTATGGGCACGACTCCTTCTGGTTCTATCTCCTTCGTACTCTGATCCCGTTTCTCACTGCTCCACAATATACTTTGCTTCGTGTCCTTTCTTAAGATGCCGCCGCATGGTAGTGCAGGCGCAGCTCTGTAACAATCGGTCCTTTCTGCTAGGCCCCTGTCAGGAACCCACCTCTGACAGGTCCTCCCTGGACCTCTCCCAGGTTACTTTCTGTCCTAACTTCCCTGTCCAACCCCCAGTTTTACCAGTGTGAGGAGTGGCCTAATACATAGTGCCTTTTGCTCCCCCTAGTGGCCGGAGTGTGAAGTGTAATGTGTGCTTGTGATACCTGGTCAGGTTTACTCCTTTAGTACAATCAGACATAACATCACTCCCTTAGTGGCAGAGCGACATTACTGCAACGACCAGGACTCTGGGGCGCTGCACAACCACCAATATAGGGACCGTACAGTAGAAGGGGACAAAGAAAATTTCCTTTCTAGGCATCCTCCCAACTGACGATCATTATGTAACACATCCCACTGCAGAGCCTTAGTATGGAATTGGGCCCAGCAAGATGTGAGTGAACCCAGAAGAGACATTGCCCCCCTAAGGGACATAACTGGATTATTCACAGAACTCAGAACCTGACATCGAATACCTTCTACCTTAGACCCTGGTAGTCGACATTCCTGAATCCCAGAGTCCAGGACAAGACCCAGGAACTCCTGAACTTTCAAGGGCTGCAGACGTAACTTCTTGATATTAATAAGCCACCCCAATTTCTCTAGAACAGATATCACCTCTACAGTTAGAATAGAGCAGTGCTAGACTGAACGGCCCACAATCAAACATCATCTAGATAGGGGACAACTAGGACATTTTGCTCATGAAGATGTGCCATGACCTCTGCGATCACTTTAGTAAATACCCGAGGGGCAATGGCAAGGCCAAACGGAAGGGCTCTAAACTGATAATGCTTTATCACACCCCCCAGAGATACTGCACCCTAAGTTACCTCTGGTGATCTGCATGTATTGGGATTTGATAGTAAGAGTCTTTAACCCCTTTCTGCCATTAGACGTACTATTCCGTCCATGTGGGGTGGGCCCTACTTCCCAAGGACGGAATAGTACGTCATAGGCTTATCGCAGCTGACATCCGGCACTATGTGCCAGGAGCGGTCACGGACCGCCCCCGACACATCAACCCCCGGCACACCGCGATCAAACATGCAGGGAAGCATCGCGCAGGGAGGGGGCACCCTGCGGGCTTCCCTGAGACCCCCGCAGCAACGCGATGTGATCGCGTTGCTCCGGGGGTCGCCTACCTTCCTCCCTGCAGCAAATCCCGGATCCAAGATGGCCGTGGATCCGGGTCCTGCAGGGAGGGAGGTGGCTTACCAAGTGCCTGCTCAGAGCAGGCACTTGGTAACGCTGCAGCGATCTGAGACAGATCAGTGATCTGCCAGAGTGCTGTGCAAACTGGCAGATCACCGATCTGTATTGTCCCCCCCGGGACAAAGTAAAAGAGTTAAAAAAATTTTTTACAAGTGTGTAAAAAAAATAAATAAATAAAATTATAAATAATGAAAAAAAAAAAATTATTATTCCCATAAATACATTTCTTTATCTAAATAAAAAAAAACAATAAAAGTGCACATATTTAGTATCGCCGCGTCCGTAACGACCCGACCTATAAAACTGTCTCACTAGTTAACGCCTTCAGTAAACACCGTAAGAAAAAAAAAAAAAACGAGGCAAAAAACGCTTTATTATCATACCGCCGAACAAAAAGTGGAATAACACACGATCAAAAAGACGGATATAAATAACCATGGTACCGCTGAAAGTGTCATCTTGTCCAGCAAAAAACGAGCCACCATACAGCAACATCAGCAAAAAAATAAAAAAGTTATAGTCCTCAGAATAAAGCGATGCAAAAATAATTATTTTTTCTATAAAATAGTTTTTATCGTATAAAAGCGCCAAAACATAAAAAAAATGATATAAATGAGGTGTCGCTGTAATCGTACTGACCCGAAGAATAAAACTGCTTTATCAATTTTACCAAACGCGGAACGGTATAAACGCCTCCCCCAAAAGAAATTCATGAATAGCTGGTTTTTGGTAATTCTGCCTCACAAAAATCGGAATAAAAAGCGATCAAAAAATGTCACGTGCCCGAAAATGTTACCAATAAAAACGTCAACTCGTCCCGCAAAACACAAGACCTCACATGACTCTGTGGACTCAAATATGGAAAAATTATAGCTCTCAAAATGTGGTAACGCAAAAAATATTTTTTGCAATAAAAAGCGTCTTTCAGTGTGTGACGGCTGCCAATCATAAAAATCCGCTAAAAAACCCGCTATAAAAGTAAATCAAACCCCCCTTCATCACCCCCTTAGTTAGGGAAAAATAAAAAAATTTAAAAAATGTATTTATTTCCATTTTCCCATTAGGGTTAGGGCTAGGGTTAGGGCTAGGGTTAGGGCTAGGGTTAGGGCTAGGGTTAGGGTTAGGGCTAGGGTTAGGGCTAGGGTTAGGGTTAGGGCTAGGGTTAGGGCTAGGGTTAGGGCTAGGGATAGGGCTAGGTTTAGGGTTAGGGCTAGGGCTAGGGTTAGGGCTAGGGTTAGGGCTAGGGTTAGGGTTAGGGCTAGGGTTGGGGCCAGGGTTAGGGCTAGGGTTAGGGCTAGGGTTAAGGCTACAGTTAGGGTTAAGGCTACAGTTAGGGTTGGGGCTAAAGTTAGGGTTTGGATTACATTTGCGGTTGGGAATAGGGTTGGGATTAGGGTTAGGGGTGTGTCTGGGTTTGAGGTGTGGTTAGGGTTACCGTTGGAATTGGGGTTAGGGGTCTGTTTGGATTAGGGTTTCAGTTATAATTGGGGGTTTCCACTGTTTAGACACATCAGGGGCTCTCCAAACGCGACATGGTGTCCGATCTCAATTCCAGCCAATTCTGCGTTGAAAAAGTAAAACAGTGCTCCTTCCCTCCCGAGCTCTCCCGTGTGCCCAAACAGGGGTTTACCCCAACATATGGGGTATCAGCGTACTCAGGACAAATTGGACAACAACTTTTGGGGTCCAATTTCTCCTGTTATCCTTGGGAAAATACAAAACTGGGGGCTAAAAAATAATTTTTGTGGGAAAAAAAAAGATTTTTTATTTTCACAGCTCTGTGTTATAAACTGTAGTGAAACACTTGGGGGCTCAAAGTTCTCACAACACATCTAGATAAGTTCGTGAGGGGGTCTAGTTTCCAATATGGGGTCAATTGTGGGGGGTTTCTACTGTTTAGGTACATTAGAGGTTCTGCAAACGCAATGTGACGCCTGCAGACCATTCCATCTAAGTCTGCATTCCAAATGGCGCTCCTTCCCTTCCGAGCCCTCCCATGCGCCCAAACGGTGGTTCCCCCACATATGGGGCATCAGCGCACTCAGGACAAATTGGACAACAACTTTTGGGGTCTAATTTCTCCTGTTACCCTCGAGAAAATACAAAACTGGGGGCTAAAAAATAATTTTGGGGGGAATTTTTTTTTTATTTTCACGGCCCTGCGTTAGAAACTGTAGTGAAACACTTGGGGGCTCAAAGTTCTCACAACACATCTAGATAAGTTCCTTGGGGGGTCTATTTTCCAATATAGGGTCACTTGTGGGGGGTTTCTACTGTTTAGGTACATTAGGGGCTCTACAAACGCAATGTGACGCCTGCAGACCATTCCATCTAAGTCTGTATTCCAAATGGCGCTCCTTCCCTTCCGAGCCCTCCCATGCGCCCAAACGGTGGTTCCCCCCACATATGGGGTATCAGCGCACTCAGGACAAATTGCACAACAACTTTTGGAGTCCAATTTCTCCTGTTACCCTCGGGAAAATACAAAACTGGGGGCTAAAAAATAATTTTTGTGGGAAAAAAAATTTAGTTTTATTTTTACGGCTCTGCATTATAAACTTCTGTGAAGCTCTTGGTGGGTAAAAGTGCTCACCACACCTCTAGATAAGTTCCTTAGGGGGTCTACTTTCCAAAATGGTGTCACTTGTGGGTGGTTTCAATGTTTAGGCACATCAGTGGCTCTCCAAATGCAACATGGCGGCCCATCTCAATTCCTGTGAATTTTGCATTGAAAAGTCAAACGGCGCTCCTTCCCTTCCGAGCTCTCCCTTGTGCCCAAACAGTGGTTTACCCCCACATATGGGGTATCAGCGTACGCAGGACAAATTGTACAACAACATTTTGGTTCCAATTTCTTCTCTTACCATTGGGAAAATAAAAAATTGGGGGCGAAAAGATAATTTTTGTGAAAAAAAATGATTTTTTATTTTTACGGTTCTGCATTATAAACTTCTGTGAAGCACTTGGTGGGTCAAAGTGCTCACCACACCTCTAGATAAGTTCCTTAGGGGGTCTACTTTCCAAAATGGTGTCACTTGTGAGGGGTTTCTACTGTTTAGGTACATTAGGGGCTCTGCAAACGCAATGTGACGCATGCAGACCATTCCATCTAAGTCTGTATTCCAAATGACGCTCCTTCCCTTCCGAGCCCTCCCATGCGCCCAAACGGTGGTTCTCCCCACATATGGGGTATCAGCGCACTCAGGACAAATTGCACAACAACTTTTGGGGTCCAATTTCTCCTGTTACCCTCGGGAAAATACAAAACTGGGGGCGAAAAGATCATTTTTGTGGGAAAAAAATTTTGTTTTATTTTTACGGCTCTGCATTATAAACTTCTGTGAAGCTCTTGGTGGGTAAAAGTGCTCACCACACCTCTGGATAAGTTCCTTAGGGGGTCTACTTTCCAAAATGGTGTCACTTGTGGGGGGTTTCAATGTTTAGGCACATCAGTGGCTCTCCAAACGCAACATGGCGTCCCATCTCAATTCCAGTCAATTTTGCATTGAAAAGTCAAATGGCACTCCTTCGCTTCCAAGCTCTGTCATGCGCCCAAACAGTGGTTTACCTCCACATATGGGGTATCGGCGTACTCAGGACAAATTGTACAACAAGGTTTGGGGTCCATTTTCTCCTGTAACCCTTGGTAAAATAAAACAAATTGGAGCTGAAGTTAATTTTTTGTGAAAAAAAGTTAAATGTTAATTTTTATTTAAACATTCCAAAAATTCCTGTTAAACACCTGAAGGGTTAATAAACTTCTTGAATGTGGTTTTGAGAACCTTGAGGGGTGCAGTTTTTAGAATGGTGTCACACTTGGTTATTTTCTATCATATAGACCCCTCAAAATGACTTCAAATGAGATGTGGTCCCTAAAATAAAATGGTGTTGTAAAAATGAGAAATTGCTGGTCAAATTTTAACCCTTATAACTCCCTAACAAAAAAAAATTTTGGTTCCAATATTGTGCTGATGTAAAGTAGACATGTGGGAAATGTTACTTATTAAGTATTTTGTGTGACATATCTCTGTGATTTAATTGCATAAAAATTCAAAGTTGGAAAATTGCAAAATTTTCAAAATTTTCGCCATATTTCCGTTTTTTTTCACAAATAAACACAGGTAATATCAAAGAAATTTTACCACTACCATGAAGTACAATATGTCACGAGAAAACAATGTCAGAATCACCGGGATCCGTTGAAGCGTTCCAGAGTTATAACCTCATAAAGGGACAGTGGTCAGAATTGTAAATATTGGCCCGGTCCATAACGTGCAAACCACCCTTGGGGGTAAAGGGGTTAAGATCTAATACTACCATGAAGCAATCTTTAAAGAGCAGCTTTATTGGCGACTTCACAGACTGCATTTTAAAGTAACGGACCACCAAGAATCTATTCAGACCCCTCAGGTTAATAATAGTCTGTAAGGAACCATCTGGTTTCTTAATCAGGAAGAAGAGGGAATAGAACCCCTTACCTCTCTCTGACGCAGTAACCTCTATCAAGCCCGCCTTCTGCCGTAGTTCCCGGACCTGGGGGGGTTAACATAAACCTTGTCTGTATGATGGATTCAGGACTTGTGGCATAAAGGGTCTTTAGATAAATGGTTAATAAAAAGGGACCAATCGTATGGATATATAAGTAGAAATGACAAAAATATAGCAAATATAGACAAGGCAGGGGTGTAGCAAGAAATAGGGGAACGAAGAAAATTCAAAGTATTAAAAGTATTTAGGGGGAATAAAATCAAGAAACTCAGATTATATGTTACATAAAGAAGGTAAAGGGGCAACAGGCAGGCCAGAGAGGAGGCAGGGACAGAGCATGAACTGGACAGAAAGGGAACATAATAAAGATGGAGGAAAGACAGGTCGTAAAGGAAGGACAAGAAGACAAGTCAACATGAGGAGTAAGCAGATAAGTGTAAGGAAAGGAGAACAGCAAGGCAGAAGAAGAACAGGGACAGCAGATTACAAGAAAAGAGCAAAGACAGGATAGATGCAGGCGGGTTACAAGAGCAGGGACAGAACAGAGGCAGACAGGTTACAAGAGCAGGGACAGAACAGAGGCAGACAGGTTACAAGAGCAGGGACAGAACAGAGGCAGACAGGGTAGAAGAGCAGGGACAGAACAGAGGCAGGCAGGGTAGAAGAGCAGGGAAAGAAGAGAGGCAGGCGGGTTACAAGAGCAGGGACAGTACAGAGGCAGGCGGGTTAGAAGAGCAGGGACAGAACAGAGGCAGGCAGGGTAGAAGAGCAGGGACAGAACAGAGGCAGGCAGGGTAGAAGAGCAGGGACAGAAGAGAGGCAGGCAGGTTACAAAAGCAGAGACAGGATAGAAGCAGGCAAGTTAGAAAAGCAGGGGCAGAACAGAGGCAGACAGGTTACAAGAGCAGGCACAGAACAGGCAGACAGGTTAGAAGAGCAGGGACAGAACAGAGGCAGGCAGGTTACAAGAGCAGGGACAGAACAGAGGCAGGCAGGTTACAAGAGCAGGGACAGAACAGAGGCAGGCAGGTTAGAAGAGCAGGGACAGAATAGAGGCGGGCAGGGCAGAAGAGCAGGGACAGAACAGAGGCAGGTAGGTTAGAAGAGCAAGGACAGAACAGAGGCAGGCAGGGTAGAAGAGCAGGGACAGAACAGAGGCAGGCAGGGTAGAAGAGCAGGGACAGAACAGAGGTAGACAGGGTAGAAGAGCAGGGACAGAACAGAGAAAGGCAGGTTAGAAGAGCAGGGACAGAACACAGGCAGGCAGGGTAGAAGAGCAGGGACAGAACAGAGGCAGGCAGGTTAGAAGAGCAGGCACAGTACAGAGGCAGGCAGGTTACAAGAGCAGGGACAGTACAGAGGCAGGTTAGAAGAACATGGACAGAACAGAGGCAGGCAGGGTAGAAGAGCAGGGACAGAACAGAGGCAGGCAGGTTAGAAGAGCAGGGACAGAACACAGGCAGGCAGGGTAGAAGAGCAGGGACAGAACAGAGGCAGGCAGGGTAGAAGAGTAGGGACAGTACAGAGGCAGGCAGGTTACAAGAGCAGAAACAGAACAGAGGTAGACAGGTTAGAAGAGCAGGGACAGTACAGAGGCAGGCAGGTTACAAGAGCAGGGACAGTACAGAGGCAGGCAGAGTCGAAGAGCAGGGACAGAACAGAGGCAGGCAGGTTAGAAGAGCAGGGACAGTACAGAGGCAGGCAGGTTACAAGAGCAGGGACAGTACAGAGGCAGGCAGGTTAAAAGAGCAGAAACAGAACAGAGGTAGACAGGTTAGAAGAGCAGGGACAGTACAGAGGCAGGCAGGTTACAAGAGCAGGGACAGTACAGAGGCAGGCAGGGTAGAAGAGCAGGGACAGGACAGAGGCAGGCAGGTTAGAAGAGCAGGGACAGGACAGAGCCAGGCAGGTTACAAGAGCAGGGACAGTACAGAGGTAGACAGGGTAGAAGAGCAGGGACAGAACAGAGGAAGGCAGGTTAGAAGAGCAGGGACAGAACACAGGCAGGCAGGGTAGAAGAGCAGGGACAGAACAGAGGCAAGCAGGGTAGAAGAGCAGGGACAGAACAGAGGTAGGCAAGTTAGAAGAGCAGGGACATAACAGAGGCAGGCAGGTTACAAGTGCAGGGACAGAACAGAGGCAGGCAGGTTAGAAGAGCAGGGACAGAACAGAGGCGGGCAGGGTAGAAGAGCAGGGACAGAACAGAGGCAGGCAGGTTAGAAGATCAAGGACAGAACAGAGGCAGGCAGGGTAGAAGAGCAGGGACAGAACAGAGGCAGGCAGGTTAGAAGAGCAGGGACAGTACAGAGGCAGGCAGGTTACAAGAGCAGGGACAGTACAGAGGCAGGCAGGGTAGAAGAGCAGGGACAGAACAGAGGCAGGCAGGTTAGAAGAGCAGGCACAGTACAGAGGCAGGCAGGTTACAAGAGCAGGGACAGTACAGAGGCAGGTTAGAAGAACATGGACAGAACAGAGGCAGGCAGGGTAGAAGAGCAGGGACAGAACAGAGGCAGGCAGGTTAGAAGAGCAGGGACGGAACACAGGCAGGCAGGGTAGAAGTGCAGGGACAGAACAGAGGCAGGCAGGGTAGAAGAGTAGGGACAGTACAGAGGCAGGCAGGTTACAAGAGCAGAAACAGAACAGAGGTAGACAGGTTAGAAGAGCAGGGACAGTACAGAGGCAGGCAGGTTACAAGAGCAGGGACAGTACAGAGGCAGGCAGAGTCGAAGAGCAGGGACAGAACAGAGGCAGGCAGGTTAGAAGAGCAGGGACAGTACAGAGGCAGGCAGGTTACAAGAGCAGGGACAGTACAGAGGCAGGCAGGTTAAAAGAGCAGAAACAGAACAGAGGTAGACAGGTTAGAAGAGCAGGGACAGTACAGAGGCAGGCAGGTTACAAGAGCAGGGACAGTACAGAGGCAGGCAGGGTAGAAGAGCAGGGACAGGACAGAGGCAGGCAGGTTAGAAGAGCAGGGACAGGACAGAGCCAGGCAGGTTACAAGAGCAGGGACAGTACAGAGGTAGACAGGGTAGAAGAGCAGGGACAGAACAGAGGAAGGCAGGTTAGAAGAGCAGGGACAGAACACAGGCAGGCAGGGTAGAAGAGCAGGGACAGAACAGAGGCAAGCAGGGTAGAAGAGCAGGGACAGAACAGAGGTAGGCAAGTTAGAAGAGCAGGGACATAACAGAGGCAGGCAGGTTACAAGTGCAGGGACAGAACAGAGGCAGGCAGGTTAGAAGAGCAGGGACAGAACAGAGGCGGGCAGGGTAGAAGAGCAGGGACAGAACAGAGGCAGGCAGGTTAGAAGATCAAGGACAGAACAGAGGCAGGCAGGGTAGAAGAGCAGGGACAGAACAGAGGCAGGCAGGTTAGAAGAGCAGGGACAGTACAGAGGCAGGCAGGTTACAAGAGCAGGGACAGTACAGAGGCAGGCAGGGTAGAAGAGCAGGGACAGAACAGAGGCAGGCAGGTTAGAAGAGCAGGCACAGTACAGAGGCAGGCAGGTTACAAGAGCAGGGACAGTACAGAGGCAGGTTAGAAGAACATGGACAGAACAGAGGCAGGCAGGGTAGAAGAGCAGGGACAGAACAGAGGCAGGCAGGTTAGAAGAGCAGGGACGGAACACAGGCAGGCAGGGTAGAAGAGCAGGGACAGAACAGAGGCAGGCAGGGTAGAAGAGTAGGGACAGTACAGAGGCAGGCAGGTTACAAGAGCAGAAACAGAACAGAGGTAGACAGGTTAGAAGAGCAGGGACAGTACAGAGGCAGGCAGGTTACAAGAGCAAGGACAGTACAGAGGCAGGCAGAGTCGAAGAGCAGGGACAGAACAGAGGCAGGCAGGTTAGAAGAGCAGGGACAGTACAGAGGCAGGCAGGTTACAAGAGCAGGGACAGTACAGAGGCAGGCAGGTTAAAAGAGCAGAAACAGAACAGAGGTAGACAGGTTAGAAGAGCAGGGACAGTACAGAGGCAGGCAGGTTACAAGAGCAGGGACAGTACAGAGGCAGGCAGGGTAGAAGAGCAGGGACAGGACAGAGGCAGGCAGGTTAGAAGAGCAGGGACAGTACAGAGCCAGGCAGGTTACAAGAGCAGGGACAGTACAGAGGTAGACAGGGTAGAAGAGCAGGGACAGAACAGAGGAAGGCAGGTTAGAAGAGCAGGGACAGAACACAGGCAGGCAGGGTAGAAGAGCAGGGACAGAACAGAGGCAAGCAGGGTAGAAGAGCAGGGACAGAACAGAGGTAGGCAGGTTAGAAGAGCAGGGACATAACAGAGGCAGGCAGGTTACAAGTGCAGGGACAGAACAGAGGCAGGCAGGTTAGAAGAGCAGGGACAGAACAGAGGCGGGCAGGGTAGAAGAGCAGGGACAGAACAGAGGCAGGCAGGTTAGAAGATCAAGGACAGAACAGAGGCAGGCAGGGTAGAAGAGCAGGGACAGAACAGAGGCAGGCAGGTTAGAAGAGCAGGGACAGTACAGAGGCAGGCAGGTTACAAGAGCAGGGACAGTACAGAGGCAGGCAGGGTAGAAGAGCAGGGACAGAACAGAGGCAGGCAGGTTACAAGAGCAGGGACAGTACAGAGGCAGGCAGGTTACAAGAGCAGGGACAGTACAGAGGCAGGCAGGTTAAAAGAGCAGGGACAGAACAGAGGTAGGCAGCTTACAAGAGCAGGGACAGAACAGAGGCAGGCAGGTTAGAAGAGCAGGGACAGAACAGAGGTAGACAGGGTAGAAGAGCAGGAACAGAACAGAGGAAGGCGGGTTAGAAGAGCAGGGACAGAACACAGGCAGGCAGGGTGGAAGAGCAGGGACAGAACAGAGGCAGGCAGGTTAGAAGAGCAGGGACAGAACAGAGGCAGGCAGGGTAGAAGAGCAGGGACAGTACAGAGGCAGGCAGGTTAGAATAGCAGGGACAGAACAGGGAGGCATGGTAGAAGAGCAGGGACAGTACAGAGGCAGGCAGGCTACAAGAACAGAGACAGAACAGAGGTAGGCAGGTTACAAGAGCAGGGACAGAACAGAGGCAGGCAGGTTAGAAGAGCAGGGACAGAACAGAGGCAGGCAGGTTAGAAGAGCAGGGACAGAACAGAGGCAGGCAAATTACAAGAGCAGGGACAGAACAGGGAGGCTTGGTAGAAGAGCAGGGACAGTACAGAGGCAGGCAGGTTACAAGAACAGAGACAGAACAGAGGTAGGCAGGTTACAAGAGCAGGAACAGAACAGAGGCAGGCAGGTTAGAAGAGCAGGGACAGAACAGAGGCAGGCAGGTTAGAAGAGCAGGGACAGAACAGAGGCAGTCAGGGTAGAAGAGCAGGGGCAGAACAGAGGCAGGCAGGTTACAAGAGCAGAGACAGAACAGAGGCAGGCAGGCTAGAAGAGCAGGGACAGAACAGAGGCAGGCAGGGTAGAAGAGAAGGGACAGAACAGAGGTGGGCAGGTTACAAGAGCAGGGACAGAAGAGAGGCAGGTTAGAAGAGCAGGGACAGAACAGAGACAGGCAGGTTAGAACAACAGAGACAGAACAGAGGCAGGGACAGAAGAGAGGCAGGCAGGTTAGAAGAGCAGGGACAGAACAGAGGCAGGCAGTTTTTCAAGAACAGAGACAGAACAGAGGCAGGCAGGGTAGAAGAGCAGGGACAGAACAGAGACAGGCAGGTTAGAACAACAGAGACAGAACAGAGGCAGGGACAGAAGAGAGGCAGGCAGGTTAGAAGAGCAGGGACAGAACAGAGGCAGGCAGTTTTTCAAGAACAGAGACAGAACAGAGGCAGGCAGGGTAGAAGAGCAGGGACAGAACAGAGCCAGGCAGGTTAGAAGAGCAGGGACAGAACAGAGGCAGGCAGGTTATGAAAACAGAGCTTAATGATTAGAGATGCAATGGTGGAAGGTACTGTAGATAACAAGGAATGAACAGAGCAGGGACAGAGACGAGGCTGGCAAGTTACTAGAACTGAACAAATGACTATTTATACATTCTTTATGAAATTCAGTGGTTGTCCACCAATAGGACTAGTTGCTCTGACCACTCGATGCACTGGAGACGACACTGCTTCTTAAAGGGACTCTGTCACCTGAATTTGGAGGGAACAATTTTCAGCCATAGAGGCGGGGTTTTCGGGTGTTTGATTCACCCTTTCATTACCTGCTGGCTGCAATATTGGATTGAAGTTCATTCTCTGTCCTCCGTAGTACACGCCTGCTCAAGGCAATCTTACTTTTGCCTTCAGAGATCCTGTAGCGTCCATGCCTCAACAAGTCAGAGCTGTTTTGCCTCAAATTACTTCTAGAAGTTTCTGAAAGGATGAAATGTGAGCAGTCTTACCGTAACAGTTATCTGCTGAAAGTCCAGACGTGACCACCAGAGGTCAGTGTGTACTAGTCTGTCATTAGCCAGAGCCATATTGACAGCGCCTCGCTTGGATATGTTAGTAGTAATTGATTTATGGCCAATTAGAATGATACTTTTTCCTGGTGCTGATCATGAACAGTGTCTGGTTACAAACCCCATTAATCACACAAACATAGGCCATCAATGTCAAATTATAGAAAACTCCTTTAAATTAATTAATTTGTCACTGACAGGTATCATGGCTCTACATCGTTTCTCGTTATCTCATTCGTTATCTCATTCGTTATCATGTTTATCCATCTTGTGATAAGTTTTACGGCTCTGGATTTGCGGCAATCACCATTTTGGCTCCAAGCTCACTATTTTTTCCAGTGTGAATGGGTTCAGCCATATAAAACCGGAGGTGACCGTTCGTTCTACTTGGCAAAGGTGTATATTATGTGTAACGGCAAAATCCTAGTGAACTGGATAACCTTAGGGGTGGAGGTAGCAGACAGCGCTGTTATATACCCGATGATGCCCCTTAAATACCCGCTTTGTGATAGTATTTCACTAAAACCTTCCTGGCTGTGGCCTGGTAAAATGTTGACTGTTAGCAAGGACGTGCACGGGATTACAAGGCATGCTTGCTTTATAAATAATATATAAATAAAGCTACATATACACTGGGGACCCCTCATAGACATTAAACGTCTGGACCGTCCGTGTTCTACTCTGTAGTGACATTCTAAAACATCATTGCATAGTAGAGCAGCTCCGCATGATCGTATAGCTGCGGGAGTGGACATCCGACTGTCAGACACAGCCAGACTCCTCATAGAGAAGGCAGAGACAGTTTGTTACTATTTCTGCCTTCCCGAGAACTGTATATGCAGCACCCCAGAGACCCGGTCGTTGCAGTAGTGTCGCTCTGCCACTAAGGGGAGTGATGGTACGTCTGATGGCACTAAAGGAATTCTCCTGACCAGGTATCACCAACACACATTACACTTCACACTCTGGTCACTAGGGGGAGCAAAAGGTTTTATTTATTAGGCCACTCCTCACACTGGTAAAACTAGGGGTTGGATAGGAAGTTAGACAGAAGCTGGCTGGGTTTTGCCCAGGCAACATCCCGTGGCAGGGGGTGTTGCGGGGAAGACTTCAGAGGGATCCCTGTCAGGCGTGGGAACCTGGCAGTGACTTAGCGACAAGGACAGATCGTTACAGAGCCGCGCCTGCACTACCTTGCGGCGGCATCTAAAGAAAGGACACAAAGCGAAGGATATTGTGGACAGTGAGAAACAAGATCAAGCACAAGGGAGAGCCAGTAGGAGTCGTGCCCCGAGAACGGCAACATCCTACTGAGGCGCGTAGCCGGTGACTGGAACACAGAGGAAGTAACTGACTCTATGCCTTACTTCAAATACCGCAGGGCAGTTAATTATAGGTTGGCTGTCTACCATACATCACCTAAGCAGACATAGGGGGCAACCGTGGAGAGGGGCGTCTCTAGGGTCCCAGAAAAGCTCTGAGCCTTCCCGTCAAACGGGTGCATCCTAGCCATAACACACTTGGGGGACGGAGAATAGAAAGAATGAACTAGAACGAGAAAGAACGAGAACAGAAGTTGTGAGGACTATCCCGAGTGCTCAGCAGGGAAGCACTACAACACACAGGCGCTAGTGGTAGGCAACGATTTCCACCTGCAAAGGGAACTCTGGATGTGCCTTCGGACCGTCCGGTTTCAGACAGCCCGGTTGATAGTGCTCTGGATTGAGGATCCTGAAGTTACCAGTAAAGAGGTAAAGAGACTGCAACCCTGTGTCCTCGTTATTGACTGCACCTCACACCATCGGTACCTACACCACTGGGAAGCCCTGTGGTCTCACTTCACCTGTGGGAAGGTATACCATCTAGCTGCCATCACATCACCCCAGTGGACCCCGAGCAGCGTCGGTCGACCTGACCGAATACCACAGGTGGCGTCACAAACACCTAACAACTTCCTTCACCCTTTTATTGGACGCCCCTTAGCAGGGTCACGGACCGGGTCCAGCCACCGTGACAACCCCAGAACTGATTTCAAAAACCTGACCTGCACATCCAAACATAGACTGAGTGTGAACAGGTGCTGAACCCAGAGTCGCCAACTCATATATAGTTAAGTAAATAGGGCAGCACACTGCAGCGCCAAAACATGCAAACTTGAAAACACGAAATTTGAACTGCATTACTGCACTAGAAATATGAAAAATGAGAGCTTTTAGCGCATAAAAATGGCCAATTTTATGTGTACCTCGTAGCCACTTTACGGCATCTCTCTTATACGAGGTCCTACGCTTGACCTACCTCGCTGAGAATAAACGTCTCCATCTGAATGGGTACATGTGAAACCTCTTCTTGGACTCAAATTCTCTCTCTCTGTGGAGGGGTATTGGACCTACTATAATTAAAACACCTGAAATTAGGAGGCGGGGAGTGCACATTGGCCATTTTTATGCGCTAAAAGCTCTCATTTTTCATATTTCTAGTGCAGTAATGCAGTTCAAATTTCGTGTTTTCAAGTTTGCATGTTTTGGCGCTGCAGTGTGCTGCCCTATTTACTTAACTATATACGAGTTGGCGACTCTGGGTTCAGCACCTGTTCACACTCAGTCTATGTTTGGATGTGCAGGTCAGGTTTTTGAAATGTATTCTCTAGCCTTCTGATCGTGCACTCCCCGCCTCCTAGCTTCAGGTGTTTTAATTATAGTAGCCCCTCCACAGAGAGAGAGAATTTGAGTCCAAGAAGAGGTTTCACATGTACCCATTCAGATGGAGACGTTTATTCTCAGCGAGGTAGGTCAAGCGTAGGACCTCGTATAAGAGAGATGCCGTAAAGTGGCTACGAGGTACACATAAAATTGGCCATTTTTATGCGCTAAAAGCTCTCATTTTTCATATTTCTAGTGCAGTAATGCAGTTCAAATTTCGTGTTTTCAAGTTTGCATGTTTTGGCGCTGCAGTGTGCTGCCCTATTTACTTAATCCCAGAACTGAGACAGAGAGGACCGGTACCAAGTAACCCGCGGCCCTGCGTCTGGGGGCGCCCCATATACACAGCGCTGATCTAGAGTTGTGAGTAGCAATAGGAAGCACTGTGGTCACTTCCTCCTTTAGATTCAGCGGTTATATGATCGCTGAATGTAGGAAAGGGAGCAAGAGTTGAGGTATTCTAAAAATCTCAGCCAGCTCTGCTGGGCAGCCAGTAGGTTCTATTTCCACTGTAACTGGGGCAGAAGAAATCAAGCAAAAGAAAAAATTAAATATTGAATAAAATGCACCCCAAACATATTTTATGACTTTTATGGGAGGCACAATATGTGAAATAAATAAAATAAAATTAAAAATTGGGTAAAAAATACATTAAAAAAACCACTATCAATCTAAATTGCTGTTATTAGCCCTGCCGCCAACGGAAAAAAAAATGTATTCGATATATAAAAATAATTGTTTCAGAAAGGGGAACACATTTTTAAATACATTTCAGTTGTCATAAAAATAAATTTAAAAAAATTTGGAAAAACAGGCACTTTTTACTTTATTTTCCCCTACATATTGCAAAAAGAGACAAAAATATGATGACAGAAAAATGAAGATTAAAAATCCCCAAAAAGGTGCAAAAATAGCACGTTTGCACTGCAATTTCAAAAGCAAAACCCAAGAAAAAACTACTCCTGTTGTAAATAAATGAGTGTATAGTAATAGTACTAGTAAATAACTTAAGGAACTTAGTTAACACTACTTTGATTAAAAAGCATAAAAGCCATCCCACCGCGACAATGTGTGCCAAGTCGGAACTGTCCTATACTGTCCAGTATTAAAACCTCACGTTGGGTCAGCCGATGTGAATAAGGGTAGACCAAGATACTCACCCAGCTGTTCAGCCACCTGTCCATGGGAAGCCATAAAGATTACATGCCCAGCTCAGAAATGTAGGCCACTGCCTTGTTTGTACAGAGTACAAGAAACTACAGCAAAACCAGAAAAATGAGCCGGAGCTTAAGTTGGTATCCATCTATGCATGAAGGCGGCAACAAAGAGCAAAGGAGACTGCATTGTCCAAATAAAATGGATACTTTTGATTCACTCCATCGCACCCATCATTCCAGGGTTGCTCTTGTTCTCAACCCCTTCCTCCGTTTTAGTAAAGGTTGGCATGACCCAAAGCCAGAATCATAAAATCTTTTGTGTTGCAAGGCATGGGCTTCAAAATGTAACTTTCCCCCTCAACAAAAGTGTAGTTTTGGTGCATTTTTTATATTTTTTCAGAGTTTTTTTTGTTCCTTTATTTTTGGCCGCTAAGTCTCTGAGTTCAGTAAGGAAAAGCTTCAGTGGAAGAATAGACTTGCTGCATAAAAAACATAGAAAAAAAACGCACTATGATGTTAGAAATCTCCTTAATTTTGCAGTTACTGTAAAGCGCTGTGCTTTTCTGCCTGACAAAAAAAGGACATATCAAAAAAAATAACAAGCCCTAAAGTTAGGCTGCTTTCACACATCAGGTTTTTTGTTTCAGGCTAATTCCGGCTCTTCCGCCAAAAACCAGAATTGGAAACCGGAGAAACCGGATCCGGCTTTTCCCCCATTGAATAGTATTGGTGCCGGATGGCGCCAGATAGCCCAGCGTTCCTTCCGGTGTGATGCCGGATCCGGCGTACAATTGATTCCGGCGTCTGGAAAAAAGTCTACTGTAACGTTTTTTGTCTCCGGCGAAAAAGCCGGAAAGGCCTTTCCGGCTTTTCGCGACAATGCATGTCTATGGACGCCGGATAGCGCCGGATCCAGGAAAAGGCGGATCCGGCGGGCAGATACGGCTTTTTACACTGAGCATGCTCAAAAAACTATGGGCCAGCCCTTAGGACTATATATAAAGCAGTGCCATTGAGGCCTTCATTCATTTCCAGCCATACTGCAGAAGAGCCAACACCCTGCCACACCCTGCCAAGACGGAAGGAGCCAGAGAGCCTGCCACAGAGCCAGAAACCTGTCAGAGCCAGCTCTCCTGCCTGCCACAGAGCCATAAACCTGCCACAGAGCCAGCTCTCCTGCCTGCCACAGAGGCAGACCTGCCACAGAGCCAGCTCTCCTGCCTGCCACAGAGCCATAAACCTGCCACAGAGCCAGCTCTCCTGCCTGCCACAGAGGCAGACCTGCCACAGAGCCATAAACCTGCCACAGAGCCAGCTCTCCTGCCTGCCACAGAGCCAGCTCTCCTGCCTGCCACAGAGCCAGCTACCTACCGCAGAGCCAAGCCGTACTAGAGCAGCAGCCATGTCTTCTTCTGGGAGCCCTCCTCCTCATCGGCAACGCACAGAGGTAAATATGAACATAATTTAGCTCTCTTGCTCCATCGTTGTCGAGTGTGTGTGTGTGAGTGTGTGAGTGTGTGTGTGTGTGTGTGTGTGTGTGAATCTCTGTATGTATCTATAATGTATTTTGTAATCTTTCATCTTTGTAGAAAGCTGATGAAGCTGCTTCCCCAGTTGAAGAGGTGCCCCCCGAAGAAGAGGGAAGGGGTGGAGAAACACATGGAGAGGGCTCACAATTGGTATGTATCTGTCATGTATTGCGGAACCACACCCTACACTACACACAACACATAACACAAGATACTTAGAACACAACACATAGAAACTGATACTTTCAAACCTCACACAACACATACAAAACTTATAGATATCACATGGCACACAACACATAGAAAGGCTACCAACAAGCACATAATTTTTGTTATTTTTCTTCTAGAGTTCGGAATCTGGTGCTCAAACAAGAGGTCCTTCCAGTGGCTCCCAGGGTCATCGGCGTGAATCTCGTGGCGGCCGTCGTCGTGTAGGTTTTTTTTGTTTTTTGTTTTTTCCTTGGAGGTTAGCAATGTTTCAAATTTTATGTTAATTTTTTTTCCCCCTTTTCAAACAGGTTTCACAGTGTGCTCCTGATTTTGACGGTGAGGAGGTCGGCCTTGATATTGACCTCCTCATCAATCTTGTCCAAGACAGGGAGCCGCTGTGGAATATGGGTGACCGCCGCCATGCTGATCTCTCAGTGACCCGTTGACTCTGGGAGCAAATCTGCCGAGAACTGATAGCGAGGTGGGAGGACCTTGATGTTCAGGCCCAGATTTAAGAACGTAAGTATCCTCAGTTCAGGTTTGGTGATGCATTCTAAAATGCTGTTTCTAATCAAGTTGTGTTTCTCCTTTTTTAACAGGTGAGCGGATTGTGAAAAGGTGGAGGTCGATCAGGGATCGCTTTAAGAAGGAGTTGAACAAAGAGATGCGGGCCCCGAGTGGATCTGGAGGACGCAGGAGCACGTATAATTATGCAAGGGCCCTGTCGTTCCTCAGGTCAACGATGGTTACCCGAAAGGTAAATATTACCCTCCACATGCACTAACAAATGTTTAGCATGTCTAAACCTCATTTGCTCTTTCAGCCAGGGCCATGCAATAACAGTATATTAATTGTTTGTTTTTCTCTTTTGTTCCCCAGCACCGTCGGGAGCACTCGGGAGCCTGCAGCACAGTTGAACCCTTCTGGGGCGATCCCTTAGGAGGCCGCCACCGAGGGACACTTTGACAGTGAGGAACCCTCTGCACCTTCCCACTCTGCACCTTCCCACTCTGCACCTTCCCACACTTCTGATCCCTCTGTCCCATCCACGAGCGCTGGAGCATCCTGGTCGGTTCCATTGCATGTATCTGCTGGTGAGGATATAGCGTTTCCTGTACCCCACCCCTCTGCTGCAGCCACCTCTAGTACACCGGGGCTCCTTCGGCAGAGGGGTCAGGTACAGAGTTATGCGCCCAAGTTCTTACACCTGAACACATCATTCCAGAACTGTCTGAAAGTTTTGTCCAAGCAAATGGCTGCAGGTTTTAATTTCATAAATAAAAGTATACTCGAGATGCATACACTTCTGGTAACGATGCGTTCAGAGGCAAGACAGTCACCGAACAACACTTTTTTCCAGTCGGTGCTTGAGCAAATGGAGACGCTATCTACTTCTCAGCAGATGCAAGTAATGGAATCCTGCCAGTCTACTCTAGCGCTCATTGCCTCAAGAGCAGATACTCTTGCCACCCATGCTGCAACTGCCCCCCCTTCCTCCACTGTCCATCACTACAGCCACTACCATCCTCCTGACCCATACCACCAAACTGACCGTGCCCCATCGCACCAACCTCACCATCACCCACATCGTGCCCGTGCCCCGTCCCAACAGCCACAACCCTTCTAGCGTTCCCGTGCCCCTTCCCATCAGCCACACTACCAGCCCCGTACCCCTTCCCACCAGCCACACTACCAGCCTCCCGCACGTGACCCTTCCCACCAGCCACACTACCAGCCTCCCTGTTATGATCCAGTGACCTTGGAGCAGCATGAGAACTTTCACTGGAGAAGGTGGCCACTATACTGACCACAATCCTGAACTTAACACTGCAACTAGAAGTAGCCGTGGAGTGTACCTAACACACCTAGACACCTCGTCACAGCCGGAGGACTAAATACCCCTAAAGATGGAGATAGGAATACTATCTTGCCTCAGAGCAGATCCCCAAAGGATAGACAGCCCCCCCACAAATATTGGCGGTGAGTCGGAGAGGAAAAAACATACACAGGCAGAAGAACAGGATTTAGCACAGGAGGCCACTCTAGCTAGATAGGACAGGATAGGACAGAGTTCTGTGCGGTCAGTATTAAAACCCTTCAAAAATATCCACAGCATAAAATACAAAAACTTGAACTAATAGATGTAGGAGCGTAAATCTGCAACTCCAGCGAATCCTACAATCAGAGCAGGAATATAAACAAAAACTAGCACACAGCAGTGTGCCAAACAAAAACCAAACACTTATCTTTGCTGAAATTGGCAGCAAGCAGGAGAAGCCAGAAAGTGATCCAACACTTCACAAGGAACATTGACAACTGGCAAGGGCTAATGAATCCTGCACACTTAAATATCCCAGTCAGAATTGTAATCAGCAGATAAACCTGGCCAGGACTGCGACTCAGAGACAACTGCATTCCCACCTATAACCACTGGAGGGAACCCAAGAGCAGAATTCACAACACCTCCCGCCCGTGCCCCTTCCCACCAGCCACACTACCAGCCTCCCACCCGTGCCCCTTCCCACCAATATGATGATCCCGACCCATACAACTTCCTATCTACTTCATCCTCACCTCCTCTACCTGCCCACTTCCAACAGCCTCTATCACCCTCTTCCCAACCCTCTTCTCCACCCATCACTCCTTCTGCCTCCCAATCCTCCCAAAACATAACCTACACCCCTCCATCCTACCAAATTCCTAACCCCAATCCCACTTTCTTGTCCACCCGCTCAATTGTTTCTCCACTCCTTCACCGCTACCTATTGATCATTCCCCACCACCAACACATTCCTCTCTCCACACTCCCACTGTCGAAGTGTCCCTATCCGACAGCCCCTCCAACAGTATCTCCACCCCAACGTACGGAAATCTTTAGTGTTATGTATGCTGCATTTTTTTGTGTTTCAAAAAAAGTTTGGCTGATAATCAAAAATTTTAATAAAACTTGTTTGGTTGAAAACTATCTTGTATTTATTCATTAGGGACAAATAACAATTTGGTTAAACAAGGTTTATTGGTAAGAGGTAAAATACTTTGGGTACAACCCAAACAGATGCACATCTTGGTTAAAAGGTAAAACCAAAAAAGTACACAACATGGGTAAAAGGTAAAACCAAACAGGTACACAACATGGGTAAAAGGTAAAACCAAATAGGTACACAACATGGGTAAAGGTAACAGTTATTACTAGGTTACATACAAAGTGTTTAAACTCTCTCATCCTGCCCAGTGTATTCTTCCTTTGGGTGAAATAAAATATTCTGCAAAGTGATCTAGTATTCTGGAAACAGTGGCAGAACTTCTGTACGTCTGGTTGCTATAATCCGTCAAGGTGGTTTCGGCAGAGTGGTCCTCAATGGAAAGCTGTTCCTTGGATATAACATAATTGTAAAGGACAACACATGCTTTCACTACCTCATCCACAGTGTCTGTCTTCAAGTTAATGGATGTCAGGAGAACTCTCCATTTGGCGGTTAGGATCCCAAACACACACTCCACCATTCTCCATGCACGTGTGAGTCTGTAGTTGAAAATTCATTTAGTATTGGTTAAACCACGGCTGGAGTAGGGTTTCAAAAGATGCTCTGAAAGCTGAAAAGCTTCATCCCCAACACATACAAATGGCATTTGTGGCTCAGAGGTTTGAGGCAGTGGTCTTGGGGGGGGGGGGGGAATTGAAAGGTTTGTCCATATAAATGCCGCCCCATAGAGGACAGTTTGAAAACTTGCGAATCATTAGAACGGCCATACGCCCCAATGTCCACCGCTACAAATTTGTAATCCGCATCAGCGATGGCCATCAGCACGATGGAAAAGTACTTCTTGTAGTTGAAATACGGAGATCCAGAACCAGCCGGTTTCACGATACGGATGTGTTTCCCGTCCACCGCACCCAAGCAATTGGGAAACTGGCACACTTCCAGGAATCTGTCAGCTACTTCCAACCATGTCTGCATTGTGGGATGTGGAACGTATTCTTCATGCAGAGAGTCCCACACTGCACGGCAAGTGTGCCTCACTATTCCTGATATGGTTGAAATGCCCAGTCTGAACTGAAAATGTAGTGAAGACAGGGATTCACCAGTTGCTAGGAATCTGTGGACAAGAGCAAGGCAGAAATTACTGCAAATTCAAAATATCAACTGAAGTGCCCTACAAGAGTGGATCCAAAAAGAATGCTTACCGAAGAGTGACCATCAGACGCTCAGCCGGGGTAATGGAGAATCGGCAATATGTATCACTCCTTCTTAACAGATGTTCAACCCACTCCACCAATACATCAAAGTTCTCCGCTTTCATCCGCACATAGCTGAAAAACTTGTCAGGGTCACCTCGTAGCTCCATATACAAAGTGGAAAAGACTCCCCGGGTCATTCTCTGTGCCGTGATGGGGTCGATCCACAAACGGCGTCGTCGCAGACGCATGACGCGCTGTCTCTCTCGCTCCTTCTCAATAACAATTGCTTTCAATCGATTTGCCTCTACGATGAAATCCACGTTGTTCTGCAGAATCTTTGCAATAATGTTGTCCATCTTGCTCTGTATCTTGCTCCTCTCCAACCCGTCACAGATGTTAGGAATACTGTATATATAGTTTTCAGCGGGCCAATCACCTTTTTAGCCTTTCAGGGGGCGTTTTTACAAGCTGGATCCGTAAAAAAACGGATAGAAAACCGGACGAAACGGATGGTAACCGGATGGGACGGATCCGATTTCTCGCCGGATCCGGACACCTGATCTGGCTGAAAAACGGATCCGTCTCATCCGGTTTCTACAAAATAAGCCGGACCCGGCGCTGCGGCGCGACGCCGGAACCAGCATGCGGCGAAAAACCTGATGTGTGAAAGCAGCCTTAATGTGGATTTTCTACAGCATAATAGCAGCATTTCTTCTTTGTTACAGGGGCAGTATGGAAATGCCACCAATTTTAAAATTTGGCAATTTATGCTCAGACAATTTACGAAACGTGTAGATGAGATTTTTGCAGTATAATCACTAGTCATGACTCATCACAGCTGCTAGATGGGTTATTCTCTACCAAAAAAACAAGTTGTCCCCTTCTGCTCCACTTATTGTCTATAGTACTGCTGAGCACATCGCTCACCTATTCTCAGCAGTTCCATAGACAATGAGTGGAGCTGAATTGCGCATGCTCGGCTTTCACCGAATGTTTTAAAAGTTTTCAACTTCCTAAAAGCCAACTTATTTGTGTGGCACTGTCCACATTTGCTCAATGTCAGATTTGCCTCAAAATACTGACAGTAGTTTCCGATGCGATGAAATATGAGCAGTCTTACCGTCACAGTTATCTGCTGTAAGTCCAGACGTAACCACCAGATGTCAGTGTATACTCGTCTGTCATCAGCCATTGATGGTGAGTTGCTTGGATTTGTTTAGTAATAATTGCTTCATTCCAATCTGAATCCAGCTTTTTCATGGTCCTGATCATAGGGGGTTCCTGATTAGAACCCACACTATTCATGCAAGTATACATCATGAATTTAAAATGATAGAAAACCCTTTTAAATTAATGTGATCCGTCACTGACAGGTATCATTGTTCTACATCGTTTCTCGTTATCTCATTCGTTATCATGTTTATCCATCTCGTGATAAGTTTTTACAGCTCGGGGATTTGTGGCTGTAACGGGGTCTACCAAGCTGGGGTACCTCTTTCAGTACCACCCCATGTTTTCGGAGGTCCACTCTGCTTTGGCTGGAGTCTGAATGAAGGATGCTGGCTGGAATTCCTTGATTACATGGGCGCATATAAAAGATCACTGCTTCTCCACATATTTCCAGTCTGACAACACTTTACTCACAGGACACAGAATATATCACACAGATATAGTGGGCAGGCCAATAGAAAAGCGGCAGGCCAGACATACATTACAATAGTCGCAGGTGGCCGGAGCCATGCCGATATTTACTGTGGGAATTACAAAGGTGGGAGGCAGACAAAAGGCGAATATCGTGTCCCCTCTCCACAGGGGCGCAGCCTGTGGACTGATGCATTAGGGACATGCATCTCACATGGAACCTATTATACATACATATAACTGCACAACATATTCTGGGTGCTGAGTGGTTCCGTAACACGTAACACGGCTCCCCTTTTCAGCGACGTGATCGGCATACACGGTCTGATCCTTAACGGATCGGTTTGGGGATGACCGAAGTTTATGGGGTTGGTACAAGTTCCGTGTGTCGACTTAGTCCATCGGCGTTACCGTTTTGTTTGCCGGGTCTGTAGTGGATGGTGAAGTCCAGAGGTTGTAGGGCTAAACTCCACCGCAGCAATCTGGTGTTGTCTCCGGAGACCTGATTAAGCCAGACTAGAGGATTATGGTCCGTTAGGAGGGAAAACTGTCGTTCATACAAATATGGTTGCAACTTTTTGAGTGCCCATACTACCGCCAGGCACTTCATCACGATGGCCGCATAGCTTACTTCACAGGGCAGTAGTTTCGGACTCAGATAAACTACCAGTTGTCCTTGGCCGTCCGGCCCGACTTGGCTTAGTACTGCCCCCAACCCAAACATAAATGTGTCTGTGTGAACAAGGAAACGTTTAGTTGGATCGGGTGCGGCCAATACAGGGGTATTGGTGAGGGTGTCCTTTAGCTGGCGGAAAGGCTTCCTCACATTCTGGTTTCCAGGTTACCTGGCGGGGTTGGTTCTTACGGGTCAGATCAGTGAGGGGCTTGGCTACGCTGCTGTAATTGGGAACGAATTTCCTGTAATACCCCGCTGTCCCTAGAAACGCCATGACCTGGGTTTTAGTGCGTGGGGTGGGCCATTTGGCTATGGCCTCAATCTTGGCTGATTCTGGTCGCTGTTTCCCACTTCCCACCCAATGCCCTAAATACTGAACCTCTGCTTTGCCCAAGTGACACTTGTTTGGGTTCAGGGTGATTCCGGCCTGGTGGATCCTGTCCAATACTGTCTCTAGGTGATTTAGATGCTCTTCCCATGTCGCACTGTAGATGGCGATGTCGTCCAGGTAGGCACAAGCATAGTTCTGGAGACAATCCAGAAGCCGGTCAGCCAGCCTCTGGAAGGTAGCCGGGGCAGTCTTCATCCCGAATGGCATAACTCAAAACTGGAATAAGCCAAACGGGGTGACAAATGCCGACTTAGGAATAGCATCAGGACTAAGGGGAATCTGCCAGTAGCCTTTGCATAGATCGATGGTGGTCAAATACTTTGCCCTGGCCAGCCAGTCTAACAACTCATCCACACGCGGCATGGGATATGCATCCGTCACTGTTTTCTCATTGAGCTTATGAGAGTCTACACAAAACCGTGTTGTCCCATTCTTCTTCGGCACTAACACTATGGGGGATGCCCAGGGACTATCTGACTCTTCAATGACTCCTAAACGCAACATCTCTTGTATCTCTTGTCGCATCCCCTCTCGTACAGACTCAGGGACGCGGAAAGGGTTTTGTCGCAGGGGGGTCTGATCCTGGGTCTCAACCTTGTGTTGTGCCAGGCGAGTGTACCCTGGTCTCCCCGAAAACATCCTCTGTCGCTGCCTCAACAACTCCTCCGCCTGCTGTCTCTCCCGGGGGCCTAGGTCTTCACCCAAGTGTACCTGGTCCTATGTTTTAGACTGAGTCCTTTCCCCTAAGACATCCGGCAAGGGAAGTCTGGCTAAATCCTCTGCTTCAGGTGCACAGATGGCCACTACCTCTTCAGGGTGCTCCCGGTAGGGCTTCAGCATATTCACGTGGAACATGCGAATAACCCAGGGGTCATCACAATCGGCGACATTATAGGTTGTGTCGGCTATTTTCCCCACTACCTGGTAGGGCCCCTGCCATGCAGCTTTGAACTTGTTCTGCTTAGTGGGCTCTAACACGAGGACCTTCTGTCCTATTTCCAAGGTGCGCTCTCTGGCCCTCCGATCATACCATACGCGCTGGCGCCGCTGGGTCGCCTGCATATTCTCACGTACAGCCTGGGTCAGCTCCTGTAGGCGGTCTCGGAATTCCAGCACATAGGGTACACTTCTATGAGGCCCTCCCCTTCCCAGTGTTCTAGCACTAAGTCTAGGGGTCCCCTTACCCGTCTCCCGTACACCAGCTCGAACGGGGAGAACCCCGTGGATTCTTGGGGCACCTCCTGATAGGCAAACAGGAAGTGTGGCAAGAATTTCTCCCAGTCCCTGTAGGTCCTGGTAAAAGTCCCAATGAGCTGTTTTAATGTCCCGTTAAAGCGTTCACACAACCCATTGGTTTGTGGGTGGTACGGGGCGCTTCTAATGGACTTTACGCCGCACAGCTTCCACAGTTGGTTGGCCACCTCTGCTGTAAACTGGGTACCCTGGTCCGAGATAATCTCCCGGGGAAATCCAACCGGTGAGAAAACCTGGAGCAGGGCGGCCACCACCGTCTCTGCCAGTATGTTAGGTAACGCAGCCACCTCTGGATATTGTGTGGCATAATCTACCACTGTGAATATATACCTTTTCCCTGTCAGACTGAGTTTGGCTAACGGCCCTATCAGATCGACCGCTACTCGGCTAAATGGTTCCTCCACAATGGGGAGGGGGCGTAATTTGGCCTTGCATTGATCCCCCCTCTTGCCAATGCACTGGCAACTGTCAAAGGTCTGGCAGTACTAACAAACATCATAGGTTACCCCCGGCCAAAATAAGTTTTGTGTCAGACGATGCCTGGTGCGACTGATGCCGAAATGCCCGGACAAGGGTATGTCATGAGAGATTTGCAGTAACTCCTGCCTATACTTCTTGGGAACTACCAGCTGTCATTTTATAGTGGGGCTCGTCCCTGTGTGGTGCTGCTCTGTGATCCGGTAGAGGAGTTCCTGCTTCCATACAAACTGTTCCCCTTCCAGTACCCCTCTCCCCTCCTGTGCCTTCCCACGATATCCCTCCAATGAAGGATCCTCAAGTAACTCCCTCTTAAATTCATCTGGGGTGGCCCAAGAAATGTGTCTGGCTATGGGAATACGTGTAGCGCTGTGAAGTCTTACCTGGATCAGTAATACTATCAAGAAAAATATATATAGTAATAAAGGGGAAAAAAGTCAAAATCATGTATATGCCCTAACTATAAAAACACTTTTTATTGTTAAAAACCAAGGCAAACTAAAGTGACAAAAAAACTCAAACAAAAAAGTGCTCAACACAAACAAATACCCAAAACTTAATGGGGAAAACTAGATGACCCTAGCTGCAAAACTACAGTTGCCCCTTCCTAACTGCGGAGGTTGACGCCCTAGGGGGAACGTTGTGGCGCCCCCGCTCCACGATGGCTGACCCTATAGGCCCTGATATGTCCTACAGCCACTAGTGAGAGCCTCTACCCACGACCTAAAGGGTCCTCTATCACTAAACAGAGAGCAATCTGTGCTAGGGAAAACCTAGGTCCCCACTAATTGTAAAAACAATGTATGAACACATGGCGAAATACATGAAGATCAATGATACCGCTTTATCAATGGACAGTACTATTCCAGAATGGTAATATAGATGCATGCGTCATGAATGTCCCACATGGTAAATTAGCAACATCCAGACCAACTATGCAAACTAGATACAAAGATGCAGTTGGGGATCCCTTTTATCCTTGGACCTGAAAAATACGTCAATAATATAAACCCCCTGCAGAAACACTGATCCTGATATCACACACAATCTGCATGAATGGATCATAACATATGGGATATATGCGTACGTGTCAGCGGTGATTCATCATTCGCCATTGTTAGTTAGCACCTCTTGGCGACATGAAAACCAAGAAGATATAAATGATGCCGCTTTATCAATGCACCGTACTGTTCCAAAATAGTATTATTTATGCATATGTCATGAGTGTCCCACATAAAAGAATATACACATCCAAACCACTTATGCAGACCACATACAGAGATGCAATTGGGGATCCATATTTTTCTTGACCTGATACATACGTCAATAATACAAGTCCCCTGCAGGAAAACCTGATCCTGATATCATACACCATCTGCATAGAGGATCATAATATATGGAATATGTAAGTACTCATCCTATGGATGTATCAGCGGTGATTCATCATTCGCCGTTGCTGGTTAGCGCCTCAACGCATTTCGCCTACTTAGGCTCATCAGGATGCCTGATACCCCGATACTCTGTGTCATATTCAAAGATAGATAGCTATCTGCCAGGTTAAGCTCACCTGCCTTTATAGTTGCCGCCAGACTGATATCAGAGGAGGTACCTCCCTTCCATTTCCTGTAGCGTCCAGGGCTGTCCACTGCGCATGCCCGATCTGGATCGCAGACAGGGCCGAAGGTCCCTCCCCTCCTTCACAGTAGCGTAATGGGAAACCACCGCGCAGGCTCACTCTGGAACGCAAGCCGGTATGCTAGGTCCGCCCCCTGGTGACGCCGTATCCTGACCAATTCCGGTTCCCGGCGCATCAGCAAAAAGGAGCCCCCTGAAATAAAGACCAGCGTAAACACGTCCAGGGTAAGCACTCTGACCGCAACAGCAACGATGTCATGCCTGCACCAGATAGCGGCACGCAATCAGTCCTAATTGCACAGCCTCTAATCCCAGCATATCGCACCAATCACAGGGGTACTGCGTGCGCAGACGCATAAGTGCTGCGTGTACATAACGTCGGCACGCATACTAACAGTTGCCAGGCAACCTAAGACGCTGCCACTTAGACACCATTTATTGGCATTTCCAAATGGACCTTCCCAGGCAAAGAGGTATTATATGCCTAGGCGTATCAGCACAGCGCATGCATAATGTCAAAGCGCACCCCCATAGTTACCAAGCAACATGAGGCGCTGCCTTATAGTCTGCATTTGTTGGCACCTCCTCCAACAGACAATAGATGGAATCATACAGCAATGGACCGGATGTGGGCTAATACCAACCCCTCAGGATGTGCCGCCCATCGCTCACCGTTAACATATGCCCACTTCAGGTAGCCATATAAAAATGACATGCCTGTGCGCATGGCCTACCAAACAAGTGACTCACAGCAAGCGATTTTTATAAGTTTGGCAGGCTGTACCCTGAATCCGGACATAACATCTACCAACATGCGGGCATTATATATGCGTCACATCGACACGCGCACCACCGGTTGCCTAGCAGCCCAGAACGCTCCCTAATTGGCCGCATTTTATGGCACCTATCCACATTAACAACATGCGCGGTCACTATACCGTAACCAGTTACGGACTACTGTGAACCCAAAAGGGTGATACCCACTGTAATTAAAGATATTCGGCATAACATACCTGCTTCATATCAGCG
The DNA here is from genome assembly GCF_032444005.1 of Ranitomeya imitator. Taxonomy (NCBI): domain Eukaryota; kingdom Metazoa; phylum Chordata; class Amphibia; order Anura; family Dendrobatidae; genus Ranitomeya; species Ranitomeya imitator. The sequence continues at coordinate 27,554,403 of NC_091286.1, read as the reverse complement.
CATGTGGGAGGAACCAATAAAGATACCTGGGACATTGTAGACTGGACATTATGATTGATGTCATATCACAATTATTACGTTATCCAGTCTAAGAATACCCCAACATACAAAGAAGTGGGGTCTATATATCAATTCGTCCCTAACGCTCCAAATAATATGTACAGAAAGGCGACAAGTGTAAAAAGACAGATGAACCTAGAACTATATGAAGGAAAACAATGATGAATTCAATATGTCATGGAAATCCATGTCATTCCCCAAAATATGGGGAATCCATCAAAACTTTAGTATGGCTGAATTAGCTTAAAAAAGACTCAAAATTTTCTTCTACAAACTAAGTGGTAGAGAAATGCCAGTCAACCATTCACAGAAAACACGCATATGATATCTGCTCATTGAGTCCCTTTGGTTCCAGAGATTCCAACCTAAAGATCCACTCACATTCACGTTGGAGAATAATTCTATCGTGGTTTCCCCCTCCTGGGTTCATCTTGACCACCTCTATAATCGTGAATCTCACCTCTGTTGGATCTCCCCTATGGTAAGTGTGCATGTGTTTGGCCAGTGGGGTGTCTCTTTAATTACGGATATCACCCATATGCTCCCCCACTCTCCTCCTGAACTCCCTCTTAGTTTTCCCCACGTAGTCTCTCGGACAGGAGCAGGATGCCAAATACACCACACCAACTGTCTTACAGTTGGAGAATTCGCGTTGGTAAAAGATTTTACCCGTGGCGGAACTCTGGTACCTTATACAGGGTCTCATCCATTTGCATAGGCTGCAATCACCACATTTGTAGAAACCACATGGTCTCCTACTTAACCATGTGTCCCCAGGCTTTGGTCTCTGGTATTGACTATGCACCAGCATGTCCCTGAAAGACCTACCCTTTCTAAATGTGATATTGGGGCGTTAGCCCACCATATCTGCAAGGTCGGGATCAAATCTTAGCACATCCCAGTGTCTGGTAAAGATCTTCCTAATCTCCTGGTGTTGCATATCAAATGTGCCAATGATCCTCAAGATGTCACCCGAATCCCGAATGTTCTTCTGTCAACTCCACTGTCATGTCAACTATGTAATTCTTTTATGATTTTTATGATTTGATTTAAGTTGTGCTGCTGTGATACACTTTATTGATCCCGTGGGAAATTATGGTATCGTATCGTATCGTATGTTGATCCTCAATCCCCTAGGATTGGCTACAAAACTCACCAGTTTTTCCAATGTGAATGGGTTCAGCCATATACAATCGGGAGGAGAACGTTCGTTCTACTTGGCAAAGGTGTAAATTACATGTAACGGCAAAATCTTAGTGAGCTGGATAACCTTAGGGGCTCTTCTCGAGAGCGCTAAACACAGTGTTGAACAATCACTTTATATGCAGTAATAGGAAGCCCTATGGGCGCTTCCTCCTCCAGACCCAGCGGTCATGTGATCGCTGAATGTAGAGAGGAAGCGGGAGCTGCTGAGTCCCAGAAGACACCACCAGCTCTGCTGTACTACCAGTAGGCTCCATTTCCGCTGTGACTGGGGTTAATATACCAGCCCCAATTACAGGGAAAATCAGGTAAAAAAATATATATATATTGAAATGCCCCCAAAGATCTTTTATGATCTCATGGGCGGTGGGTGGCACAATATGTGAAATAAATTAAAAATATAAATAAAAGTACATAAAAAAGCAGGTAATAGCTGTGTTTGTTATTTTTAAATAAAAGTGCAAAAGTGTTTTGTTTTATTTCAAATAAAAGACTTTATTCTGGCTGTGTCTTTATTTACCATACAACTATAGGATTAGTAATGGATAGGTGTCTTATAGGCGCCTCTCCATTACTAAGCCGTTTCTTCCAGAAGCAGCAACAAACCTGTCGATTAGTTATGTCCAGTTCTGCAGATTAGCCCCGCTTAAATAATCGGACTGAGCTTCAATACCACAAACTGCCTGTGGGTAGGGGTGGTGCCATTTTTTGTATTTTTATTTTTTATAAAGCCACTTTTCTAACCCTGAGTGACCCTTTCACCACAGACATTGACTTATCTATTGATAAGTTTTACAGCACCAGAACCTGCAACAATCACCTACAGTCAGAGCCAACATTTATTCATCATCAAAGCTAATGGGTTCATCCATAAAAACCAGGGCGAGATTTAATGTGGAAAATTTCATTTTACTTGGCGTCCTACCAATATGGTATAATTACATGTACTCCTATCATCCCAATGAACCCGACAACCTCGAAAATGGGTCAATTAATGATTTATAACAACTAACGAGCTTGAAATTTAATGGCACTAATGCAAAATCTGTAATACTGGGGTCCTGCAATATGGCAGAGGTTCATTTAGGCCACCAGAGGCAGCAAAACATCATGGGTACAATGGCTTCCCCTGCGTCCTCTACCATTACATCCCTGCTCAAACTGATCCACATTAGAGCAGGATACACCCATGTATAGGGCACCTCCCTCCACTAGGTGGCACCAGAGAGACCACTCTCTTTCTTCTGGAAAAGAGATCATTTGCATAGCTTTTTTCCCAGGATGCATTGCTTGGCCCACAAGATTCTACCTCAGAATTTGCAGATGGGTATTGCATTTTTTTTAAAGAGGAGATTGTGAATTGGCTTGTTTTGTGATGTTGCAAACTTATTAACCCCTTCCCGAGCCATGATGTATTTTTACACGAAGGCATGTTGAGCTTCATAGAATACTATGATTCTCACTGTATACATAGTGTATACATAGTGTAATACTTAAGTATTGCAGTACATCGTAAAAGCACAGGTTCGAGTCCCCAATGGGACAATTAAAATGATAAAAATAATATTTTTTAAAAAATATAATAAAAAAAAAAAAACATTACAATTACCTCCTTTTTTTCCCATCCAAAACTGAAGAAATGTTTTTTTGTTTTTTTTTTAAAGTTAATTCTGCAGCACCTCATTTGTAAAAGCAGTATATCGTAACAGCACAGGTTCAAGTCCCCAATGGGACAATTAAAATGATAAAAATAATGTTTAAAAAATATATAATAAAAATAAATTAAAAAAAAAGCATTAGGGTATGTTCACACGTTCCTGATTTCCATCCTTTTTTTCTCAGGACTGTTTTTTAAAAAACTGCAGCTCTTGGCAGAAAACGCAGGTCCTTTTTTTGGTCCTTTTTTGATGCGTTTTTTGATCCTTTTTTTTTATCCTTTTTTTGATCCTTTTTTTTATGCAGTTTTCTATGCAGTTAAAATGGCTGAAAATACCCTAACCCTACCCCTAACTGTACCCCTAACCCTAACCCTACCCCTAACCCTAACCCTAACCCTACCCCTACCCCTAACCCTACCCCTAACCCTACCCCTAACCCTACCCCTAACCCTAACCCTATTCTAACCTTAGTGGAAAAAAAAAATCTTAATTTTTTTTTATTGTCCCTACCTATGGGGGTGACAAAGGGGGGGGGGGGGGTGTCATTTACTATTTTTTTTTATTTTGATCACTGAGGTAGGTTATATCTCAGTGATCAAAATGCACTTTGGAACGAATCTGCCGGCCGGCAGATTCGGCTGGCGCACTGCGCATGCGCCCGCCATTTTGCAAGATGGCGGCGCCCAGGGAGAAGACGGCCGGACGGACACCGGGATGCCGGGTAAGTATAAGGGGGGGAGATTAGGGCACGGGGGGGCATCGGAGCACTGGGGGGGGGCATCGGAGCACGGGGCGGTGGGATTGGAGCACGGGGGGGCGGGATCGGAGCACGGGGGGCAGCCACACTCCGCCCACGCACTTCCGCCCGCTTCCCCGCACTTCCTGCTGCAGCGGTTCGGCACCACAAACCGCAGTAAAACCCGCAGATATTTTTTTCATCTGCGGGTTTGACCTCACAATGGAGGTCAATGGGTGCAGAACCGCTGCGGCTCCGAAAAAAGAAGTGACATGGTACTTCTTTTTTCCCGCAGCTATTCAGCGCGGTTTTTTTTTTTATTTTCCGCATTGTGGGCACAGCAGTTCCTGTTTTCCATAGGGTAGAATGTAATGTACCCTGCATGGAAAACAGCTGCGGACCCGCAGCGGGAAAATCGCGGCAATTCCGCGTGAAAAAAAGGATCGTGTGAACATGGCCTTACAATTACCTCGTTTTTTTTCCCATCCAAAACCGAAGAAATTGTTTTGGTTTTTTTTTTAAAAAAAGCTAATTCTGTAGCACCTCATTTGCAAAAGTCCAATCTATCACAATAAAAAATTATTTAACCACCATAAAGAAATAAAAATTGAGAAGCCAAAATTGCAGTTTTTTTTAGCCAATCCAGTACCCTCAAAAACTGTTCAAACTATAAAAGTTTGGTAATTCAGCACATGAAAAAAAATAAAAAAAAAAGGATTGTGAAATCTAAAAATAAAAATTCTAATCACTCCATTTACCCCATAATAAAAAAAAACAAAATGTAAAATTTTCAGTTTTTCGGTCACTGCAGCTCCCCCCAAAAGTTTAATTGACAGTAATGTACCCCAAAGTGGTATAAAAAAAACACATCACTTTGCAAAAAAACAAGCCCTAACACAGAACCATTGACAGAAAAATAAAAAATGGGAATGGGTGACACAAAACAATTTTATTTTTGCAAAATTCAGAATTAAAAAAAAATCAAAAACTATACAAGTTTGGTAATGCAGTAAATATAAAGTTTAAACAAAAAAAGTTTAGTAAAATATAAAAAAAGTTCTAATCAACCCCTTTTTCCCCAGAAAAAAAAATAAAAATGGCACAGTTCCGTCGTAAAAAAAAATGCAATAAATGTGATCAAAACATTGTACTTATATCAAAATGTTATTGATAAAAACATTTTTTTCAACAGAAAAATTAATAAACTAAAAATATCATAGAAAATGGTAATACAAACCATTTTTTTTTATTCCAAACTCCAGAGCTCAGAATTTTTTTAATTGCTGGGGGATGGGGAGGGGAAAGCATTTCACTTAGAATGTTTTTTTCCCATTTTTCATTACACTATATGGCTTTATTTGGTGGTCTGTTTACATATGCATCCCCTATGAGGAAATAGGGGATACACCAAAGGTGGATGGTAACAATTGCTTTCATTGTACGGTCCGGCCATCAATGTAATAAATCGGGTGTTCATGTAATGCTGTATGAACCGGTTTTTAAGGCACGCTTAAAACTGTGGGTATTTGGGGATTAATCGGATTATCCTGGGTAGTGCATGACATTGGTATTGTCGACCACCGTGAATAAGTGTCGCCCCAAGGGTCTCCGACCCCTTTTCTTCCCAGCATCCGAATAATGACATGAGTCTCAAGTTGGATATAATTGGCCACAGCGGCCTTTATTATAAACAGACAAACATTTAACCGTAACATGATCTGGGAAGGGGCCCTTGAAGCTAAAAGTCTGGTGTCAACCATAGTATAAACAAGTGGACAAGAGACCAACCGTAGATTACTCTCAGCCGTTACCCCACAGGCTCGAGAGCACCAAAATACCCTGAAGGGTTACCCTTGTCCACTTCCAACTTAGGAATCTGGCCCACCGTTACCAAAATTCCCCCAAATCACCAGACCCGCAACCAAAACATATACCAACTGGAGAATCCGTATCCCGACGGACCCCCCAGGCCAATTTAGCACCAACTCCAAGGACCCCTCCCCCCGCCTACAGCCACTATGACCCGAGAACAAAAAGCCAACTAAAATTATCGAATACACAACATAAAGGGCGGGTGGGCGGGACTGCTCACAGGTCCTCAGAGCGGGAAGTGACCGGCTCCTCCCCCCACTCACCCCATACCCTCTCCAGGCCAGCATTAACCCTCCCCTAAGAGCGAGACTCCACGCCCCCTTTTTCCCTGCTCCAAACGCCCTGTCATGTCGGCTTTCACGTACGCCGCCCGGGGGAGGGGGTAGGGCGGCTCCCTCCAGCCTGGTCTTTCCAGAAAATTGGCACAGCACGCAAGAAGTCTTAGAGACAGGAGTGGGAGGTTTGGAATATTGAGGATGTTAATCTTAGGTCATTTTCAGAATGGAGGGCACGGGTAGAGTGGCAGACTGTGACCAGGGAGGAGATGTAGGGTCGTGCTGAACCGTGGAGCGCTTTGTGAGTGATACGTTTATATTGAACTCTGTAGCAGATGGGTAACCAGTGCAATGACTGGCACAGGGTGGAGGCATCGGTATAACGGTTGGTGAGGAATATGATCCTGGCTGCAGCATTCAGGACAGATAGGAGAGAGGAGAGTTTGGTAAGAGGGAGGCTGATTAGTAGAAAGTTACAATAGTCCAGACGAGAATGAATAAGTGAAACAGTGAGAGTTTTTGCAGAGTCGAAAGTAAGAAAAGGTTGAATTCTAGAAATGTTTTTGAGGTGCAGATAACAAGAGTGATCCAGTAATCAGATGTGGGGGTGAATGAAAGCTCGGAATCAAGTATGACCCCAAGGCAGCGGGAATGTCTCTGGGGAGTAATAGTAAAACAACACCCACATTATGGATTTAATCAACCCAGGCATCATTTTAATCAGTGTAACGGCGCCAACCTTACTGTTTCTGTAGGTTACTTAGCAGAACCCTGCTGACAGGTTCACTTTAAACATAATCACATTTCTGGCCTCACGCATTTCGCTTACTTCTCCATTTTCTTGTCTCATATCCAGCTCATTTCTTTATAAACGCTCATAATAGAGATTTACAGTCGATTTTATAAAGGAGAAGCCGCTGACACAGCTCTGCTCATTCAGAAGTATCAAGTCACTAAGTAAGACTAAGGTCGCAAACTCTGATCTAGACAATAAATGCTGCAACTTATTAACCAGATCAATAAGAGGTGAAGTGTTAGCTACTCTCTGGTAGGCAGTGCTGTAAAAACGGGGTGTCTGATTTATAAAAACATCTCTTCAAAAATCTATTGGAGTATTCTGACTTATTTGGGACCTCTAACAATGAACCAACTCAAGAGACTATCCAATCCGACCAACTCTCTCACCGGAGGACCTGGCACGTCAATGCTTTACACAAGCTACTGGGTTCATTGAGCACCATGCAATGATTGCAAAGTCAAGGGTCCCTTCCAGTAATAATGTCCGTGTTGTGGCTCTTCTCCAACAAATATTATGAAAAAATACAAGATTCTACTCACCTTCTTCCACTCCCTCGACATGCAGCAATCTGTAATATAGCCGGCACACAAGCCAGCAGCTGACTTCAGGGTGCAAGCAACGGGCAGTGCATGACGTCATTGCGATGCGCCGGCACGCCGGCGTCAGCTGCTGGCCTCTGATTGCCCGGTAGCATTTATTGCGGGGCAGAGAGCCGGCGGGTCTCTGCGCTGCGATACATATCAGCTGAATGTGCGTCCATGGACAGACATCTATCTGAAATACCGGCTGCCCCCTTCCCACACAGGCCCGCTCGTATTCGCACACTCTACGACCGCGATCGTTACGCCCCTGTTTCTGACTAAAGGCTCTACATGGTTAAAAGAGAATACCAACAACAGAAACCACATGGTGTACAAGGTCTGATTCATTTATTAGAAAAATAAAGAAAATATTAAAAAGCAGAGTCATCCAATGGAGGACTACATGTGAATATATAGTAGATCAATTATTTGAAAAATGTACACAACAGACTGAATAACAAATATCCAATAAATGCGTATAGAGAACGCCTGTCAGTGCCTAAAATATTGTCTTGGAACAAGTGTTCATAGGAAAGAACATTGACCTAAGTAAGATGCTTACATATTTATATGAAGAAAAGATTCTCTAATATGTGATCAAAGTACCCCAACGTGCGTTTCGCCATTGCTTCATCAGGGGATGTTATGGTTACATAGTTACATAGTTATTAAGGTTGAAGGAAGACTATATGTCCATCTAGTTCAACCCATAGCCTAACCTAACATGCCCTAACATGTTGATCCAGAGGAAGGCAAAAAAAACCCATGTGGCAAAGAGTAAGCTCCACATTGGGGAAAAAAATTCCTTCCCGACTCCACATACGGCAATCAGACTAGTTCCCTGGATCAACGCCCTATCAAGGAATCTAGTGTATACACCCTGTAACATTATACTTTTCCAGAAAGGTGGTTAAAAGAGAAACAAAAAAAACTTGTCAATATATTTTTTATTTATTACACTGGGTTTCCACTTATCAGGGATGAATAATTACTGATTTGCAGTTCATGAGTTTTATCAGTTGTCCATATGTCTGAGTAACGATAAAGTAACCACTCAGTCGTTACCAGACTTCTAAAATATCTACAACACAAACCACCCATATGGGGAAACTTATCATCTTTTCCCAAACCCATAACTATACTGATGTTATACATTCACCTGCACAGGATACATTATTTTCCAGATAAAAGTGCAAAGTAATAAAACAGTAATAATAACAGTACATACGTGAATTATAGATTATAAAGGTCATGTCACACATTTGTTATTCTGAGTATCTAGGGCACATTTTGCAAACATGAATTCATGATTTTATCTGGGGTCTAATTTGTAACGTTTCCCCTTGTGGATAGTGACAAGCCAAGCCTGACATGTCGGAGTGAGCCTCCTCACTTTGACATGCCAGGCTTGGCTTGTCATTGTCCAGAAGGAGAAATGTTATACCTTAGAACCCAGTCCAGAGCCTCACCTAGGAAAATCAGATCTCATTGCACTGATGAGGGGCAACACCCTGAAACACCATGTCTGCAAATTGACATTCTGGTTTTGCTTTTATCATAAGTCAATATTGACTTTTAGGATCGCTGCTTCCAATATGTGTTGCTAGCGTTCAAGTCCTCTTCCTCTCTGAAGAGTCAATTTTCATGACTTTATATAAAACTTTTATTTTAATTTTAATATCCTCCAGGAGGCTGAATCATGGAGGTCTTTTGGAGAGGTATCAAGGGTTTGAAGTGGTCTCAGATTCTATCGGAGGTGGTCAGAATAAGTGGAATTACGGCTGTCCCCATAATCTTAGCAATCCGCGCTGGCGGTAATGACATTTGCAATTTAAAACTTGATGAACTCTTCATTATGATGTGATCTGACTTAGATAATTTCCCGGGGTTATTGTATTGCAGAAATAATATCAAAGGTGGTTTGGCGAGGTTCCAGAGAGAACGCAGAGAACAGTCAACACTCGAATGGCGCACTATATTCATTACCATTCTGGTGCCATAGTCAGACAGGCAATTGGAGGGTGATAACAGGCGGCGAATGTTACATGATGGTGTTCAACTTGCGGGAATATTTTTCTGTCTGGAGCAGCCGCTTCTTCTATTTGGTGGTGTTGGGAGCCCAATTTAATACTGGCCTCCTCCTTGGCATTTTATTATGGAGAAATTTGGTGAGAGCGCGAGATCCCGTACTGTTTGTTGTTTTTATATTCCTTCTTACCATCTCAAGTTTGGTTTATCAGCGACCAATCAGCGACGGGCACAGTCCGGCCACGAAATGGCCGCTCCCTACTCCCCTGCAGTCAGTGCCCCCTCCATACTCCTCTCCCTGTCAGCGCCCGCCACCCACATAGCGTTTTAGCAGTTCGTTAAGCCAACTGCTTTACACCGCGGCATAACGCGGTGTAACACAGTCTGTTAACAATGCTATTAACACTGTGACGAACTTTTACTATTGATGCTGCCTATGCAGCATCAATAGTAAAAAGATATAATGTTAAAAATAATTTAAAAAAATTAAAAATGGTGCTATTCTCACCTTCCGCTGTCCACCGATGCGCGCAAGCGGCGAGGCTGCCGCCAGCTTCCATTCCCAGAGCTGCATCGCGATATTACCCAGATGACTTAGCGGTCTCGCGAGACCGCTAAGTCATCTGGGTAATTTCGCAATGCATCTCTGGGAACGGAAGCTGGCGGCAGCCTTGCACGCATCGGGACAACTTCGGTGGACACCGCAGGGTGAGTATATAACTATTTTTTATTTTAATTCTTTTTTTAACAGAGATATGGTGCCACAATGCTGTATACTATGTGGGCTGTGTTATATACTGCGTGACTGATATATACTGATATATACTACGTGTGCAGTGTTATATACTGCGTGGGCTGTGTTATTTAGTGCATTGGCTGTGTTATATACTACGTGGCTGCTATATACTACGTGACGTGGCTGCTATATACCACGTGGCTGTGCTATATACTATTTGGCTGCTATATACTATGTGGCTGCTACATACTATGTGGCTGCTATATACTACTTGGCTGTGCTATATACTACGTGGCTGTCTGTGTACGCGGGCTGTGTTATATACTACGTGGCTGTGCAATATACTATGTGGCTGTGCTATATACTACGTGGCTGTGCTATATACTACGGGCTGTGCTATATACTACATGGCTGCTATATACTATGTGGCTGTGCTATATACTACATGGCTGTGCTATTTACTACATGGCTGTGCTATATACTACGTGGCTGTGCTATATACTACGTGGCTGTGCTATATACTACATACTATGTGGCTATGCTATATACTAGGTGGCTGTGTTATATACTACGTGGCTGTACTATATCCTGCACCCCGAACCCCCGACATCCTGCAACCAATCAGCAACAGACGCAGTCCAGCCGCGAATTGACGTGGGATTTAAACCACGCTTCGCTGATTGATCGCGCCCGGCAAGCCATGACCAATCAGCGATATTGGCACAGGATTTAAACACCGCTTCAGTGATTGGTAGCTCACGGCCGGCCGCGACCAATCAGCGATATTGGCGCGGTATTTAAACACCGCTTCGGTCGTTGATTGCGCCCGGCCGGCCGCGACCAATCAGCAACAGGTGCAGTCCGGCCGCGAATTGGCGCCAGATTTGAACCACGCTTTGCTGATCGGCCAGCCGGGCGCGACCAATCAGCGATATTGGCGCGGAATTTAACCCACACTCACAGCGCGACGTACATACATACATGCATATTCTAGAATACCCGATGCATTAGAATCGGCCCACCATCTAGTATATAGTATAATACCCCTTAAAAAAAACTATACACAGTACAACATGATGGTCTCCACAGTAGTTCTCACACTTTGTAATGTTCTAAAAGCTACCTTATACACAGTATAATGCTCCCCACACTGCATGATAGTCACTCACACAGTATAACGCCCCCAAAGTCCTCCTATACACAGTATAATGTTTCCTATACAGAGTATGATGCCCCATTGCTCCCATATACACATTATAGTGTCCCAAACACAGAGTATCATACCCCATACCTCCACTAAACACCGCATACTGCCCCCAACAGTATATGATGCCCCCATATCCCCCCTACTACAAATACTATAAATGAAAAATAAACACCATATACTCAGCTAATTTTGAATCCTGGCGAGTCTGCCGTCTAACAGTGGCCAGTGTGAACGCGCGCTTACACGCTGCATGCACACCGGTTAAAATCCTAGTTCATACCTGTGGGTAAAGCAGGGAGACAATGTCTTCTTGCTCTACAGTAGATTTATGCTGTATCAGCATGCAGTATACACATGGTGTACAATTAAAAGTGGTGGTCACTCCAGATGGGCCTCTCCAAGTAAGTGGCACAGGGCAACAACCTTTTCTGGCCTCTCCACCCTCCCGTGTAGCTAAGCTCCTGGTTTGCACTCTGGTACCAGCTTGGGTTATTTTGCCCTTTTTTACTTTGCTTTATTACTCTGTCAGACAGAGGTGGACTTTGATCTGGCTATTCCTAAACTTTCTGTTCTGATTTTCGTCTTGCTTTTTGTTTATTTGCTTTTGCAGTCAGCAACTACTCCAGGAACGCAACCTTGGAGCCCCTGCCGCAAAAACCAAATCCCTATAGCGGGGTTAAAGGGTGAAAACCAGGGAGCACCTTAGACTCTGCAAAAGGGAGTGACCCACCACAAATCCTCACTGTAGAAGTCCATCTTCAACTTATGAGACCTTAGTGGGATGACTCCACACGGCATCCTTATCAATGTGACCGAAAAGTACAGTTTAACTTCATAAGGAGTAACGATAGTAGTTGCTGCCCCAAAACTATTCAACAAAGCTTTACGTTCATACACCAATTGTGCCCCCTACCTCCTGCTATCTAGACACCTGCATATTGGCACCTAACCGGATGAGAAAGTGAAGCAGTCGTGAAAAACTTGGGTTGGACAGAGACCAGGCTACCTTCCCTGGAGGATTCTGGAGGCTCCCTACTTATACTGGCAGTTAGATGAGTCACCAAAAATAACCAATAATTTCGAAGACTCGTCTGATGAGGACAGGAAGCGAAATATGGAGGATGGGCCCTCAGAATCATCTCTTCTGGCACACCATTCCGACTCTGATGTCACGCCCATGTTCTGTGCCCTGTAAAGCATTTTACGGTGCTTACTTCGCTCATTTACAAAATTCAGAGCATTTACAGAATTGTAAATGCCTCGGAGTTACAGGACACTTATAGAACATGTTGCTGACACAGGGGATCTAAACATACTAGATTTCATGTCACTGAGCACATACGGTCGTACTTTTTTATGGACATCTCGAATGCTTGATGTGACTTTTTTTTTTTTAAACGGTATATTTTAAGAGGTCTGTAAAACAATTAAAAAAACTGAAAACTTCCAGGTAAATTTTCTAATGTAACCAGTGTATAGGAGGTTCTTCTTTTCCAACACAGGCAGCGCGATTAGTGTTGTCTTATATTTTCTAGACCAGGCTGGAGCAAGCCGCCCCCCCCCGGGCGGCGTACGTGAAAGCCGACATGACAGGGGGTTTGGAGCAGCGAAAAAGGGGGCAGGGAGTTTTACTCTTAGGGGAGGGTTAATGCTGGCCTGGAGAGGTATGGGGTGAGTGGGGGGGAGGAGCCGGTGACTTCCCACTCTGAGGACCTGTGAGCAGGAAGCACCGAGCACCAGCAGCTTACCATGGCAGCCACTGAAGGAGTCCTGTCACAGCTGCGGGCGGCAGCAGCGTCACAGCCTCCAGGCTGGCTGGACGCTCAAGTGTCCAGCATCCTTGGAGGTGGCAGCGGCAGCGGCGGTGTGGTTCCCCCGGCGGTCGGGCCCGGTGAGCAGCGGTCCAGGCCAGTGCGGCCCCCGCAGCGCTTATCCCCCGATGTCACCCCGGTGTCTCAGCGGCGGCGCAGGAGCCCCTCAGGGGACCCTCCAGGCCGCGTGCCTGCTCAGAAGCGCCCCAGCAGGCCGCGGTCTGGGAGGAATCCGCCAGCTGCGGTGAGGCCTGCAGCGGCAGTTAGGCCTTCTCCCCCAGCACGCCGGGGGGGCGGGGCCTATGCACACCAGAGCTACTAATGGCCGGAGCGATGTCACGCGATGACCAGGCCAGGCGGCCTGCCTCTTGCGGCACCGTGAGTCAGCGGGGGAGCATACCAGCGGCAGTGGCGGGCAGCGCCCCAGATCCAGCGGGGCTGCTGGACACGACCAGGGGGCACAATTCCGCTCCAGCACCGGCGGCTGGGCCTGCATCCTCTAGGGTGGCGACGTCAGACGGCAGCGTTTCGGACGGTGGGTCCGGGCCTGGGCCTGCAGGACATCAGGCAGTCACCTTGGCTGACGGATTCGGCAAGGTCCCCTCTGCAGGGGGCGGATCGGTTGGAGCGGTATTGCGGAGCGAAGTTCATGTCCGGGAGGGCCCAAGGAAGGCTTCGGGATCGAGAGATGGCTGGACGGCGACAGCGTCTGCGGCTGGGGGGATCACAGCTCCCCTGCAGCCTGGTGAGAAGCCTTCTATGTATTGTTTGTCCCCGGCGTTTTCGACGCCGACTTTGACTTCTGTGAATCGGGTTGTGGGGTATGTGGAAGGGGGTGATGGTGTCGGTATGCGGGCTGATGCGAGTCGTGAAGGGGTGGGGGAGTTGTTGTCAGGTGTACGAGAGCTGTTGTTACGGTTGGGCAGTGGTAGGCCAGGGCCATCCCCTTTGTCAGCTTGGGTCGGATCGTCTGATCCGGGGTTGGTGTTATCCGGCAGCGGGTCTGCTGAATCGGGCAGGTCGACCGAGCCGGTCTCGGTATCCGTGCAGACTGAGAAAGAGAAGGAGGGGGGCATTCGGTTGGATGATAAGGTGCGGGGCGAGGTGTATGTTTGTTTTGAAGGGCCGTTGGGGGCGCACTTGAAAAAGCAGGTGCGTGAGAAGATTTGGAAGGACGAGTGTGTCGAGATATTTTTGCTCTTGCCGTTGGAAAAATTTAACCTTGATAAGAGTAAAAAGGAAGATAGGAAGAAGGAAGATGAGGAAAAGCGGCGATGGCGCCTTATTCCTCAGACGTTTGTAAATTGGCTCCAGGCATTCGCGATTTTGGCAAGCGTTATTGGCAAGAATTGGCGAGAATTGCTCCACCTTGTTTTGCTATATGGATGTCATAGGTGAGGCGCATAGGGCCTATGGTGGGCAAGCATGGTTACGATACGATGAGCAGTTCCAGCAGCGGAAGGCGGTTCGTCCTGCGATCCGGTGGGATCAGAAGGACATTGGTTTGTGGTTGCGGGTGATGGCACCAACGAAGTTTGGTCACTCCTTTCAAGGTGGGGCCAGAACTTCCAGTCAAGGCGCTTCGCAAGGTTCCTCTTCAGGAGCCGGGGGTCAGTCGGGACAATCCGGCGGCCAGAGGCAAGGAGTTTGTTGGCAGTTCAATTAGGGCCAGTGTAAGTTCAGAGCGACGTGTAAGTTCAAACATTTGTGCTCGAACTGCAATGGCGCGTTGCACGGAGCCTCCAAGTGCTTTAAGAAAAAAGGGAAGCCAGAGGGTAATTCCAAAGTGGGCGACTCCGGTGAGGTTGGACGCGATGGCCCCCTATCTAAATAGGTTTCCCAACAGAGAGAAGGCGGAGTTGCTCCGGGTTGGTTTTAGTGTTGGTTTTCGTATACCTGCCCCGGCTTTTGTGGTACCACCGAGTTTGAAGAACCTAAGATCGGCTTTTTAGCACGCATCAGTTGTGTCAGAAAAGTTAGGCAAAGAGGTGGCTTTGGGTAGGATGTCTGGACCGTTTTCCATTCCTCCCGTGAACGATTTGGTGGTGTCACCATTGGGTGTGGTCCCCAAGAAGGAGCCTAATAAATTTAGGCTCATTCAGCATTTGTCTTACCCGAAAGGGAGGTCCGTGAATGATGGGATCGATCCTGAGCTTTGTTCGGTGGTGTATACGTCGTTTGATGAGGCAGCCAGGTGGGTGCGCAGTTGTGGTAGAGGGGCTTTGTTGGCTAAGACCGACATTGAGTCGGCCTTTTGTTTACTGCCGGATCACCCCGATAGCATACGGTTGTTAGGCTGTTATTGGGACGGCGGGTTTTATGTTGACCATTGTTTGCCGATGGGCTGTTCGCTGTCGTGCACTTATTTTGAGGCATTCAGTTCCTTTCTGGAGTGGGCGGTGCGGGATGTGTCTGGTTTGGACTCGGTGATTCATTACTTGGATGACTTCTTGTGCATAGGCCCTGATCAGTCTCAATCTTGTGAGGTCCTGTTGAGGACTGTTGTTTGGGTTGCTGAGCGTTTTGGGGTCCCGCTTGCACCGGGCAAGACTGAGGGTCCGTGCACGAGTCTGTCTTTTTTTGGGTATTGTTATCGACTCCGTGAAGTGGGAGTTTAGGTTGCCGGTTGACAAGGTGTTGGGTTTGAGATAGGAGGTGGCCCGTGCTAGACGTGTGAAGAAATTGCCGCTGCGAGAGGTGCAGTCGCTTTTGGGAAAATTGAATTTTGCATGCCGAATTATCCCAATGGGGAGGATTTTTTCACGTAGATTGGTGAGCGCTACGGCCGGGATTACCGCCCCACATCATTTTGTTCGTTTGTCGTCTGAACACAAGGCCGACTTGGAGGTTTGGGATCGTTTTTTGTCTTGTTACAATGGGCGTTCATTGTTGATGGAGGAAGCAGTGGGTAACGCGGATTTGGATTTGTTTACCGTCGCGTCAGGCGGTATTGGATTTGGGGCCTTTTTCGGTGGCCGTTGGTGTGCTGCTAGGTGGCCGGAAACTTGGTTTGAAACAGGGTTGGTACGGAACATTACATTACGATTTTGATGGCGGTGCAGCTTTGGGGTGACGATTTTCGAAACAAAAGGGTGCCCTTTAATTGTGATAATATGGCGGTCGTGTGTGCCATTAACAGTCTGACGACCGCGTCCCCCCCGTGGTAAGAGTTCTTCGGCAGTTGGTTTTGTCTTGTTTATCTTTGAATGCTTATTTCACGGCATCACACGTGCCCAGTGTTAATAACTGCATTGCCGATTCTCTGTCTCGTTTCCAGTGGGAGCGTTTTCGGTCGCTGGCTCCAGAGGTCGAAGAGACGGGGTGGGAATGCCCAGCGGAGCTTTGGAGCGTGGTGTCCGGGCTGCAGACCCTTTAATTCAAGCATCCTTTGCGCCGAATACGTGGTCGTGTTATCAGGCGGTATGAAGTTTGTGGGAGAGCTGGTTGGCATCTTGTGGTGTTGCGGGTACTGGTCGGGAGCAAGTGGGGGCGTTGTTGTGGTTGAGGCACGGGGCGGACCAGGGATAGTCGGTGGCAAAGGTTGATAGGACGATAGAGGCTTTAGCTTTTGGTTTCAGGCTCCGGGGCCTGCAGGACGTGACAAAGTCTTTTTTGGTAAAGCAAGCTGCGAAGGGGTTGAGAAGATCAGGTAGCCGTGGCGATTGCAGGCACCCAGTGTCTTTTGAGATGTTGGAACGGTTGGGGGCACGTCTGCGCGATATATGTGTTTCCGGTTTTGAGGTTGCGCTATTTCGCCTGGCTTTCTCGTTGGCTTTTTAAGGGGCCTTGAGAGTGGGGGAATTGGTGTCTCCCACTACAGTTCGTCAAGGGGGCCTTTGGGTGGGGGACTTTTTTGTTTCCAAGGGGTCGTTGCAGTTTTGGATTCGGAAGTCTAAGACGGATCAGATGGGAAGGGATAAAAGGGTGGTTTTGGGTGCCGTTCCCGGGTCCGTTATGTGTCCTGTCCGTTGCTGGCAGGATTTTGATAGGCTCCACCCGTGGGGTGATGGGCCTTTGTTACGTCATGAGGACGGGTCTTTTCTGTCTAAATACCAGTTTGTAGCGGTTTTTCGGCAGTCTTTGGAAGCCATTGGTGTGGATTCTTCCATGTTCGCCTCGCATTCTTTTTGGATCGGGGCCGCTACGGAGGCGGCGCGGAGTGGTTTGGCTCCTGCGGTGGTACAAAGGATAGGACGGTGGGAGTCTGGTCATTATCGGAGTTACGTGAGGCCTTGAGAGGCTGGTGACTGTCGGTCATTGTACTCGTTGTTGGCGCATGCCTAAGTTGTTTATGTTTTTCAGGTTCATCCTTGCTGTTGGTGTGGATTGTCGGCCACTCTTACGTGTACTGGGGCACAAAGCGAGCAGTTGTCCGACGGGATGGAAGACAGCTCGGCTTTTCCAGGGACGTGGCCGTCATCAGGTGGCTGGGGTTTCGGGGCTTAGGTTGGAATAGAGTCCTGGAGGAGGTACACAACGGCGTGCGGTTGGACAGGTCTCCCGACATTTTGGTTTTACACGTTGGGGGAAATGACTTGGGAGTTCGTCCTTGTCGTGAGTTGATCCGGGACATTAAGCATGACTTGCTACGGCTATGGGTTTCTTTTCGGGACTTGTCTATCGTGTGGTCGGAGATCGTTCCACGGAAATCCTGGAGGCACGCTAGGTCGGTGGACAAGATTAATAAGGCCCGCATCAAGGTGAATCGGGCCGTGTCTGGTTTTGTCGCACGGAATGGGGGTTTTGCCGTGCGTCATTTTGAATTGGAGCGTGGGGGTGACCAATATGTTTTGGGTGAGGGCGTTCATCTTGTGGGCCCTCGGGCTGCAGTCTGAAATTGAGCGGTTAAGGCTGGTGGGGTCTCAGGTACTGGAGGGGGTCAAGTATCCTCGTGGTGATGGGGGGAGGGGTCCTTGGAGTTGGTGCTAAATTGGCCTGGGGGGTCCGTCGGGATACAGATTCTCCAGTTGGTATATGTTTTGGTTACGGGTCTAGTGATTTGGGGGAATCTTGGTAACGGTGGGCCAGATTCCTAAGTTGGAAGTGGACAAGGGTAACCCTTCGGGGTATTTTGGTGCTTTCGAGCCTGTGGTGTAACGGCTGAGAGTAATCTACGGTTGGTCTCTTGTCCACTTGTTTATACTATGGTTAACACCAGACTTTTAGCTTCAAGGACCCCTTCCCGGATCATGTTACGGTTAAATGTTTGTCTGTTTATAATAAAGGCCGCTGTGGCCAATTATATCCAACGTGAGACTCATGTCATTATTCGGATGATGGGAAGGAAAGGGGTCGGAGACCCTTGGGGAGACACTTATTCACGGTGGTCGACAATACCAATGTCATGGATCGCAACTTCCTTGAAGAGGCCATCATGTCATGTAATCTGTTTTTTTTTTTAGACAGCTTTATCAAATACCTCCGACATATGGGGAAGGAGTAGTGCGTCTAGTTGCTACGGCCCTGTGTCCAGTCGATTTTGGAGAAAATACATGAATGAATTGTCAATGTTGTAGAGGAATCGCTGTGAAGACGCCTTTGTGATTCAAAGTTACAGATGTATTTACATTTTCAGTGACACCTTTTGTCACTTTAGTTTAAGGGTATGTGTACACTTCAGGATTTTTTCCTGGCAAAATCCTGAGAATTCTGCCAGAGATCCCCGTGCTTTTTTCGCGCGGATTTCTCGCGGAATTTGCGCGTTTTTTGCGCGGATTTTTTGCGTTTTTTTTTTAAAAATTTCCGGAATGACCTTTTTGATAGGAAATCCACAAAAAATCTGGAAAAAGATAGAGCATGTCCGGATTTTTTGCAGGATGCGTTTTTTTTGCGGAAAAAAACGCTAACATCTGCACAAAAAATGCGGAATGCATTCTAAAAGATAGGATGCATAATGTTAGCGTTTTTTTTACCAGATTTATAGCGTTTTTATGGCGAAATTCCGCAAAAAAAACGCTAAAAATCCTGACGTGTGCACATACCCTAACAAAGGGGAACATAAAATACCCAAAACATATAAATAAAACATGACTGCAGGATCAGACTACAAGCAGCGTTTGTAGTCTGTTGCCATGGAGACACATGGGTCTGCAGTGTGGCTGCTTACACAACACAGTAGGACATTTTTTAATGAAGACTGTTTTCAAAGTGGATTTGAAAAAAAGATTGCACAAAAAAAAAACGAAATACCTTTAAGTATTCGATGTGCAAATAAGATTTTACAAAACAAGTAGAACTTGCTCTGTGCACATTAGAAAGTTGGATTGCTCAAGTCTTATGAAAGCAAGAGACAAGTCTTCTCAGTGTTATTACCAGTATTTTCTAGCCATCCTTCCACCCGGCTGGAGCCGCTCCAGGGCATTATGTGTGCGCAGAACATCCTATTATACGGGTAATTTACAAAAGTTATGGAGTTCATTTCAATTGAACGCAAAAACAATTCACACCCTGAAAAGAAGCTGCCACCTTAGCATCATGGAGATTTCCATGCAAAACAGCTCGGTAAAACATTTCTTCATCAAAGGCTACGTGCAAATGGAGTTTTCAGAGCAGAAGCTGAGCAGGAACTTTCCAAACCGTACTCGTCCAAATCTCTTCAAAAACGTTGATGTCTTGTGCACATTCTGTCAGATGGATGAAATTATTTCATAAACCAAATAAGACATTCATTTGGTCCCTCGTTAGTATAAATAATTCTGTGATCCTGTGAGCTACACCTCAAGACCAGGAAAAGCAGCACTAAATAAAAAAGGCTTATATTTCTGGAACCATATGGCGAATTTATATATATATAAAAACAAAAAATAATAAAAATAATAATTTATCATATGAGGTCCTGGTGACAGGACCTCATATGATAAACTTTTTTTTTTTTTTACAAGGGATATGTAAATATATTATGCAGGCACTGAGCTTGAAGCGGTTGGCTAGGATTAGCCTTAGGCATGTTTTTAATTTGGAAACAAGCGGCCTTAAGGTACAGTTACACTAAACGATTTACCAACGATCACGACCAGCGATACGACCTGGCCGTGATCGTTGGTAAGTCGTTGTGTAGTCGCTGGGGAGCTGTCACACAGACAGCTCTCTCCAGCAACCAACGATCCGCAGAAAGACTTCGGCATCGTTGAAACTGTCTTCAACGATGCCAAAGTCCCCGGGTAACCAGGGTAAACATCGGGTTACTACGTGCAGGGCCGCGCTTAGTAACCCGATATTTACCCTGGTTACCAATGTAAAAGTTAAAAAAAAAACACTACATACTCACATTCTGATGTCTGTCACGTCCCCCGGCGTCAGCTTCCCTGCATTGTGTAAATATATTATGCAGGCACTGAGCTTGAAGGGGTTGGCTAGGATTGACCTAAGGCAGTGTTTGAATTTGGAGACAAGCGGCTTTACATATGTCTGGCAGCCACTTGTCTTCCCTTTCACTATACTAAAGCTCAACTAGACAAAGATGGATATTATTAATATTGGGCGTTCTGGTGTACAATACTGAAATATTATAGATATGTAACTGACAGAAGCAGAGACGAGCCAGATGCCCAGTGTATTGCAGTAGGGACACATTGTGCCCCGGAGATAAGAGCTGCTGCCTATGGATAAGGTGGACTATGCTGATCCTGCACATCTGAAGCCACCAGCGTTGTGACAAGGACACCAGCAGATATTTCTCCTTTGTATGCTCATTATATTGGAACTCATATAGTACAGAAATGTCACCAACGCTCTCCTGACCCCATAACTGCAGAGTCCAGATCTCCTCTGGTAGAACATCCGCACAAACAATGACATTTGGGGGTTCACAGAGCAGTGATATACCCTCGTTGTAATTTTTGGGGTCTAGGGACTCAATACACTGACACTTTTTGCCTGTGACAATCACACTGGTGCGATGGGTCCAGAAACTGATACATTGACATTTTGGGGGCCTGGACTGGGAGCTATCTACATTAGGTGCAGCAGCAGATGTTACATTCTGGTTCTGTTGCCCAATTGCCCAGTGACCAGTATTAGATACAGGTGGGGGCCCTGAGACATATTTTGTTTTGGGGCCCAGGATCTTCAAGTTTTTCGTCTTCTTGTGAGCCAAAACTTCCATCTCTTGGTCCGTCCACCCCTATCATGTAATAACCAGTTTGCGCCTGTTAATAAATGAAGGAGCACTCGATGATTAGAACTTTCCATTCTTCCATTGATCGTACGGTTGTTTTGATGGATTATTGCCCTCTACCCTCATTATAACAAGTTAATGACTTCATGACTTGGCTATTGTTTCTCTTTGCACTGGTATAAGATCTCATTAGAGAGATAGGGTCAGTGAGAAAAATCGATTTTTAATGGAAACTTACAATGTGATTTTATAGAACGTAAGATTCAAGTCTGTGCAGATCTGGTCGGGTATTTATGGTCGCTGATCAGTTTCTTCTCTCTGCATTGCCACCAGCTCTTTGTGCGTACAGGAGAGAGACGACAACTAATTACTTTTCCTATTGCTTATGGTCGCACTTTCTTGATCTGAATGTAATTGGGCAGATTTAAAGGTACAGTGTAGTATCTAATACAAACAGCAAATAAGGACTCGTTATATCATGTACTGCCCCCGCAGGCCAGACTAGGCATAGCACAATATATCAGAGAAGCCCTCAACCCTACAGGATAGGTGAGTAGAGTGGTAGCGGGCGTCCACAGACATTGCACCCCTGAAATAAAGCGCAATTCTCAGAATTGATGGGGGGTATCTGGTGAATAAATGATAACTTGCTAAAATAGGGCAATGCCTTTTCTCAAAAACTTAACCTATCACATAAGACATCATGACATTGGAGGACATTAAAGTGAGCCTGCACCCTGGATCTGAGAAGTGACTGTACATCTGCCATGTGTAGTCACCCTCCTTGGTGCTGGTTTCCACCTGCTGAGCTTTACATGGACACTGGAGCTCCATTCATCCTGCATCCATGATGGTTGCTGCAGTGGGATAGGAGGCAGTGGTCATTTTGAACTTCGATTCCCCTCCCTTTGCTGTGCTGTTGAAGCAGGTTTCAAAAAATCATCAACCTTTGGACACACAATTGTTTTTGTTTTTTTTACTTAAATGCATGTATTTGGGGCTAAATTTCATTTTTGCAATTTGGTTTCATTAACAATTGTGCGCAGTTTGGCTTTTACGGGTTCTTTGTTTCCTGGCTTATTCAATATTGACGTGGTCTGTGGCCATGAGTGAGCTGAGAGGAGCTCAGAAAAAAAACAGATAAGAGTTAGAAAGTTTCTCACGTCAAAATGAGCGTACTGACTGATTCTCAGTTAGGCTACGTTCACATTTGCGTTGCGTCGGGCGCAGGTTCGGCGACGCATAGCGACGCATGCGTCATGCTCCCCTATATTTAACATGGGGGCGCATGGACATGCGTTGTCTTGCTTTTTGTGACGCATGCGTCTTTTTTGGCGCAAGCGTCAGGGCGCAGAGGACGCAGCATGTTGCTTTTTTTTTGCGCCAAAAATCATGCCAAAATAGGACGCATGCGTCACAAAACAATGGGTTTTGCATGCGTTGTGCGTTGCGTCAGCGACGCATCGCCGACGCAACGCCCAACAACGCAAATGTGAACGTAGCCTTAACTCATTCTGCAGCCAGCAATAGACAAAGGTTATAGAAGTTAAACATTGCAACACTTTTAATGAAGTGCAAATACAAAAAATAATTTTTAGCTAAAATACATGCATATAAATAAAAAAAAAATGTTCTCGAAGGTACTGTATATAAACCTCTTAATAGTACAGTCCCCCATGGTCAAAAGACCAAAATGACGGTCTCAGCGAAAAAGGCAAACAGAGATCAGCAGGTTGTGTGAATATAGTCACTGGGCAGAACACAGGCTTAGGGCTCATACGCACTTGCGTGAAATACGCCCGAGACTCGCATGGTAACACCCGGCTCTGCCGCCGGCACTTGGGAGCGGAGCGTGCAGCTCCATGTATTGCTATGCAGACCCACGCTCCGCTCTGGAGTGCCGGCGCCAGAGCCGGGTTTTAACATGAGAGGCTCGGCCGTATTTCACGCAAGTGACTATGAGCCCTAAAACTTTTGTTCAGAGTGCCCCCTTTAGAAAAGAAAATCCTACATTAAACAAGAAGATACAGAAACACAAAGTTATAAAAATAAACATTTTATTTCATTTGTTCACTTTTTTCATATAAATGTCCAAAAAGTACACAGCCAGAACCAGAACACACAAAATAAAGAACACAGTGTCACACATGTACAACAGAAATTACATTATAACAGGTATAGTATTTTTTTTATTATTATTACTTTTTTTATTTTTTTTTGGGGGGGGGGGTCTTTTGCCTTTATAAAATATTTTTTCTTTCATGTAATATAATCAGTATTTTTTTTTGTTTTACTGGATTCGCATAACTTTAAAAAAAAAAAATATTATGAATATTTTGCTAGGTGGAAACCATCAACAAGTAGGTTGTATTCTCAGATCGTATTACGGTCTTATTTTATTCCAGTTTTGTTGTTTGCTCTTGTTTTATTAATATGGGGACATTGTAATAAAAAAAAAAATCAAGATCCAAAAGGTCTCAGGGTAGGTGAAATGAAGTGCTTATCATTAGGTTTGGCCATCGATATCAGATCGGTGGGCATGTGACTTCCGATACTGCGCCTCCTGGTCAGCATCTGGTTGATGGTTTCCAACAATTTGGTCAAACTGTTTAATTTTTGTCTATTTCATTTTTATTATCGCGGGCTAGTATATTAGTGTAGACCTTAAAGGGGTTGTCCATGTTTTTGGATTCTCCAGTAACTGCGGCAAGATGGGGCGATTTGCATACTTCCGGTCACATTCCAACTAGATGCATGCGGCCTCATTCAACACACTTGAAATGAGTGAGGCCGCGCACGTCTAGTCGGAATGTATCCAGGTGTATGCATATCACATACTTGCAGTCCCATAAGCCCCTGGAGAATGCTGACAGCACGCATTATGAAGATTCACAAGTCTGCAGTCACAAGAAGCGACTGCGTTATGCTTATTGCTGGACTTAAAGGGGTGGTCCATGATTTACAGAAGGCTGAGCTGAAATATCAGACACAAGTCTTTGACATGAATGGCACCGTTTCTGATTTTCCAAGATCATACATCCCCTTTAACTATAGTAGACCCCCCCAAAAAAAAAAATGTGGCTTACTTCATCAAAACTGTTTAACAGTAAAACTGTTTGTTGTCCATAGCATCCGATTAGAACTCAGAATTCAAAGTTCTAACACAGTTTACATTTTGAATTCTGAGCTTTGATTTGGTTGCTATGGGCAACAAAAACAGTTTTATTATCAGAGAGATAAGGTCTGTAATCTATAGCTTAGTACTTATTTCAGATATTTATGGATATGGTGTGGCTCCATGCATTAGGGGGTCTTCTAATAAAGGAGCAGTCACTGCGTTATGCTTATTGCTGGACTTAAAGGGGTGGTCCATGATTTGCAGAAGGCGGAGCTGAAATATCAGACACAAGTCTTGGACATGAATGGCACCGTTTCTGATTTTCCAAGATCATACATCCCCTTTAACTATAGTAGACCCCCCAAAAAAAATATGTGGCTTACTTCATCAAAAGTGTTTAACAGTAAAACTGTTTGTTGCCCATAGCAACCAATTAGAACTCAGAATTCAAAGTTCTAACACAGTTTACATTTGAAATTCCGAGCTTTGATTTGGTTGCTATGGGCAACAAAAACAGTTTTATTATCAGAGAGATAAGGTCTGTAATCTATAGCTTAGTACTTATTTCAGATATTTATGGAAGTCAGGGCACACCTTCCTGGTATGGTGGAGAAACCCTTTAAACAATAATAAAATGAATCTGGGTTTTAATATTATGTTTTATACATTTTAGGTTTACTTGGGGGGAAACGGTTAATTTATTACATTTTACATAAATCTGATGGAAATATTAATAACTCTCTGTCTGAAGACAAATACAGTGATAATATAAAACACAAGTAAATACAGATTGTAGACCATTTATGATAGTGGTGTAAATATATACAATATAATCCAGTGTCAATTTCTGAAGATTTAAAGGGGTTAGACATTTTGGACAATCCCTTTTATTGGATAGGTCACATGATAGGTACAGTAGATCACCAGATACCTATTGGTGGTAACCTCAGTGATCAGAAATAATCGGTAGAGAAACCTTACAGCAAGAGTTTCATTTCTCTGCAGCGCCACCACAGGATAAATGAAGCATTACACAGCTACTATTTAAAGTGTAAAATGCGGCAGGAGAACTTGCGGCAGGAGAACTTGCAGCAGAATGTCTGTATCTGCCCCTCCCCTCTCCATAGAATGTTATGAAACGCAACTGTAATCAAAAAATATTTAAAGTGACGGTTACACTATAGGCTGTCCACGTAATTCACGATGGTCCTCCAAACCAAGAGATGCGGTTTGCAGCAGTAGACAGGGGATCGTCTCAATTGACTAACAATTCAATATTAAGATATTTATAAACATTTCTTAAAAGTGTAATCTATAATTTTCAACGTTAGTTATTTATTCGAAACAATAATAAATGAAAAATATATAGTGTAGATACATAATATAAGGAATGTCAATCGCTAATACACACAGCAACAGAGTATACACCCCAAAAGTGATTGTAAAAGTAAAAAATTGTGCTATATAGCAGCCCTGACAAATTTAAGTGAAAATGAATGAAAAAAAAAAAATCAGATAAAACCTTTACTTCATCTTTCAGGTCCATTTAAAAAGTCAATTTCAATAAAATGTGAACATTTTCCTATAGCCAAACCCATATTTTCATTTATAGGGGGGAGTATTAGATTATATATTTATTTTCTTATATTTATATTTTTGTTCAAAGGAAATCGTATTGTAATACCTATATTCTTGTCCATAGGGGGCAGTACTATAGCAGTTATATTCTTGTCCATAGGGGGCAGTACTATAGCAGTTATATTCTTGTCCATAAGGGGGCAGCACTGATACAGACCGTTGTGTTCCTTTACTTTCTGTTTTCCTGTTTATTATCTGTTCTCTACCATGAGGCATGATGGGAGTAATATTTAGAATTAAAATAAACATCTTTAAAGAAGCATATTTCATAAAACCGCTTTACCATCCACTTTAGGAAAGCTTACTTTTCTATAGATACTATTATCGATGGTTATTGGATGTGCTCTTTAAAGATGTTATCAGCTATGGACAAACCTTTCTTTCGTGAGGACAGTCCCTCAATTATAAGCTTATATAGCAAGTGGTCAATTTCCTGCAGCTCCTCCACAGGTCAAATGAAGAAATGACATGCTAGGACCTCCAGCACAAGAATCGGTCTGTACGGATGCTCCTAATGTGGCTTATAAATTAGGGTCTTGCAATGCAGAACCCCACTATAGTAAGTTATACGGTATATGAATATAGGGTTTTTTTAACCCCCTTTTGGGAAATTTATAAAATCCGCCCCTAAAAACTTGTTAGAGACTAGATTTGATGACAATGTGGCTCTTACAATTTGCCCACTTTAGGGCTTATCCTCCATCATTTACCCAAAGAGACATTGTGTTGCTGTACTAAAACATATATTTGTGTGTTACCAATATTAGTACATTCAGTAGACTCTACGATCCAAAGACATTCATGCTGTCGGCCCTGATGCCTATCTGTTAAAACGGAAAAGTAGACCGAGATACCCAGCACAGCCCACATCAAAGCATGCACTATAGATCTGAAAAGTCACTTTGGTCCTCAGGGGTTCATATTGGCCTCCAGTCCATGCCAATAGTCTAAAAACGGGTGGCCTTGTTGTTCAGAGCCTCATTTTCTGAACTTATGCCATTGGCAATCACCTTGACTTCCGGAGTCTCTTCAAATGAGGGATCAGTTGGATTCTCAACATCGGTAATTAAGTCATTGCTCTTATACCACACTTGAGATGCCTTGCCCTTCTTCAGTGCTTTGCCAGTCATTTCGCCAAATGGTGCCAGCTCCTGGCTGCAGCAAAGGCTTGCATCGCATTTCTTGGATATGCATGGAGCATTGCATGCCAAGGAGAAGTCTTTGTCTTCCGTGAACTCAGCCTGAAGCGTGACGGCATGGACGCCTTCTGTGTGGAAGATTTTACGAATGACGCGATTGGCCAAGGTGTAGCTTTCAAGGCTCTGAAACTTCACGTGAAGCGTTGCGATGTTCTTCCCGCTGGCTAACTCCCAAACGTGAATTTCATGAATACTTTTTACTCCTGGTACCACGGAAATTTTTTCACCTGCAGAATGTGAAATTAATATTTTTTTAAATAAATTAAAATTTAAAAAAAACGTATAGGCAAGATAATAATTTGCTATTTGTTAACTGTTAAATGTTAACAAAAAAAATAATAATAAAAAATAGGATATAAAACACAAATCCCTGTAAATTATTTTAGGACAATTAAATCTATCATAAAGTTATTTTATACCTAAATATGTACTGGGTCAACACACTAAACAAGAGTTCTTATCATTGAAAAGCAACATTTATTGATTTCAGATTTTGGAGGTGTTCCCCCTTAAATTATGCTCAGGATCCCTGAACTACCTAAAACTTTATTTTTTTTACTTCCAATTGTGATGAGAAACTTCTGTATGAGCCTATTTGTTATACTTTTAATGGACATTTAAAAAAAAAAAATAGGAAATAAAATCCCAGCTTCCTTTCCTATAAATTATATCTGAGGACAATAAAATTAATCGTAAGGCTTTGTTATACATAATGGATAAATGTGTATCTTGGTCATCCCACGAAATAAGAGTTCCCAGATACACAATCGTCATTGAAAGTGAGGTCAAAAGCAGATTTTTGAAAGTTTTCCTCTTTAAATGGTGCTCAGGATCACTGAACTAACCAAAGCCGAGTATTGTGATGTTTCTTTTTTTTTTTTTTTTTTTTTTAATTCCTTTTACTGTGATGGAAAACTCACCCATATTAGATCATGATATCCTGATGAATTATAGTAATAATAATAATCTTTATTATTTAACAATTATTATTATTATTATTATTATCTTTATTATTTTACAATTATTAATTGTTGTTACTTATTTCTATGCAAACAGTAAAGTCTTCTTGTCGGACCCTTGTGTCTCATGAGCTGATTATGTCCTTGGAGATTAGATCTATTTTCCGGAATGATATTCTTCTTTCGCCATCTGTTTGTTCGTGCCTAACCTATGTTTACCCGCAGCTGGCAGTGCTCTATGGGCCTTTGTGATCTTACATGGAACAGCTTGTATAACTGACATTAGATGTCTTATATTTTTGATCTGATGCCAAAAGATCCAGTTTTAATCTCATTTTATATGAATCAACTTGTCTTTGTTTTTTTGTGTGTTACTGTCTATTATCTGTTTGTAAATAATAATAAATGCAATACTGATTGAGTGATAAGTAGAATAGAAAGAGACAACCAGGATCGGGCATGTTCTGGGGTGGCCCGGTGGGGTTGGATGCAGGGCTTACCCAATCCCAGAAATGATGGCAGCTATGACCATGGGGTAGTTTCTCAATGTCTCTACAGACATGAACACCATGTCCACATTTTAGTAAGCAGCGGTGACAAAGGAAGTTCTCCAGTCCCAGGGATCACCAGGTCATAACAGATCAGCTCTGCAGGATATCTCAGGATATAGCAATAAAATAATAAAAAATGCAATGCCCTTCTCAAAGATCTTGTATGACCTGATGCCACCAGACCAAAAGCGCTTAAAGAAGCCCTCCCATCAAATTTTTTTATCCTCCTAATATATTGCAATCATCATATTAAACAGTGTTGTGTCCTTATAATTGCTCATTTTGCCTTTCAACTCAGTTAATTTTTCTGTTTTTTTTTCCATTCAAGTCCATGACATCTCGTGATTAAAAACAGACTAGGTGAATGCTTCTAAGCTCTATGTAGAAGCAAGAGGTCAATTTTCCATGCATGAGTCATCATCAGAACTATAATTCTACATCATTGCAAAGTCGCCTAGTAGGGGGGAGGAGGGAGCAGCTGGGTACAAAAATTGAATAGGAGGTAGAGCTGGGCTAACAGGGACTTGGCATCAATCTAGACTTGTTAATGACTGTCTGACTGTTAATTATCATGCGATATCATAGATCTAATGGAAAAGAGAATTAACTGGGTAGAAGGGCAAAATGAGCAATTGTAGGTACACGGTACTATATAATATGATGATTGCAGTATAAAAAGAGGATAAAAACTTTGATAGGAGTGCTTCTTTAAAGAAAAAAAAAGAAAAATTAATGTCAGTTGATAAATGAAAGAGCATTCATGGCCCAATCCACAACTGTTCGTTCCACTCCACATGATCGTAAACTGTGTGTCCTCCATATAAATACCGACAGCAAAAATAAAGAAAACAATTTAAAATGTATTTAAGTGGTACAATATGTTGAAAAAATTGTGAAAAACACAGCAAAAATAAAAAACATACATATACTGTATATATATATATATATATATATATATATATATATATATATATATATTTACTAGCTATTGAACCCATTCTCTGCCCGGGTGGCGAGCATTTATATTGGTACATGGTCTCCATCCTGGTATGTGCTGCTCCCATCCTGGACCCCCATTCTGTCATGTGCTGCTCCCATCCTGGACCCCCATTCTGTCATGTGCTGCTCCCATCCTGGACCCCCATTCTGTCATGTGCTGCTCCCATCCTGGACCCCCATTCTGTCATGTGCTGCTCCCATCCTGGACTCCCATTCTGTCATGTGCTGCTCCCATCCTGCGCCCCCATTCTGTCATTTGCAGTAAAAAGTCACTGGCTTGCTGCTGTGACGTATTTTCTATATATATTCAGTAGAAAGTGACTGGATTGCTCCGCTGATGTATTTTATACGTATATAGATCCAGTATAAAAATGGCGCGGGAAAGCATGGACTGCGCAGGCGCCAATTCCGGCGCCACAACCCGCCTGGGCCACAATCCTCATTCCTGGATGCGTAACTTACAAAATGGCACCTGAAGTGCGCTATACGCATGTGCCATTTCTGACGTAGGTTTCATGTCCCGGCCTCCAGCCCGAAGAGACCCCACTGCAATACCAGATAGGTACCGTATATACTCGAGTATAAGCCGACCCGAGTATAAGCCAACCCCTCTAATTTTGACACAAAAAACTGGGAAAGTGCAGCGCCCCAGAGATCTGGTCGTTGCAGTGGTGTCGCTCTGCCACTAAGGGGACTGATGGTACGTCTGATGGCACAAAAGGAGTTCACCTGACCAGGTATCACAAGCACACATTACACTTCACACTCCGGCCACTAGGGGGAGCAAAAGGTTCTATTTATTAGGCCACTCCTCACACTTTGGTAGAACTGGGGGTTGGATAGGAAGTAAGGGTAGAAGCTGACTGGGTTTTGCCCAGGCAACATCCCGTGGCAGGGGGTGATGCGGGGAAGACTTCAGAGGGGTCCCTGTCAGGCGTGGGAACCTGGCAGTGACCTAGCGACAAGGACAGATCTTTACAGAGCCGCGCCTGCACTACCTTGCGGCGGCATCTAAAGAAAGGACACGAAGCGAAGGATATTGTGGACAGTGAGAAACGAGATCAAGCACAAAGGAGAGCCAGTAGGAGTCATGCCCCGAGAACGGCAACATCCTACTGAGGCACGTAGCCGGTGACCGGAACACCGAGGAAGTAACTGACTTTATGCCTTACTTCAAATACCGCAGGACAGTTAATTATAGGTTGGCTGTCTACCATACATCACCTAAGCAGACATAGGGGGCAAGCGTGGAGAGGGGCGTCTCTAGGGTCCCAGAATAGCTCCAAGCCTTCCCGTCAAACGGGTGCGTCCTATCCAGATAAACTTGGGGGACGGAGAGAGAGAACGAGAAAGAACGAGAACAGAAGTTGTGAGGACTATCCCGAATGCTCAGCAGGGAAGAACTACAACACACAGGCGCTAGTGGTAGGCAACGATTTCCACCTGCAAAGGGAACTCTGGATGTGCCTTCGGACTGGCCGGTCTCAGACAGCCCTGTTGACAGTGCTCTGGAGTGAGGATCCTGAAGCCTTCAGTAAAAGGTAAAGAGACTGCAACCCTGTGTCCTCGTTATTGACTGCGCCTCACACCATCGCCACCTACACTACTGGGAAGCCCTGGGGACATACTTCACCTGTGGGAAGGTATACCATCTAGCTGCCGTCACATCACCCCAGTGGACCCCGAGCAGCGTCGGTCACCCTGACCGAATATCACAGGTGGCATCACGAAACCTTAGCCGACTTTATTCATCATCTTTCATTGGACGCTCCTTAGCAGGGTCACGGACCGGGTCCAGCCACCATGACAACCCCAGTACTGAGACAGAGAGGACCGGTACCGAGTAACCCGCGGCCTTGTGTCTGGGGGCGCTCCAAAAGCATATTGATTCGAGTATAAGCCTAGGGTGGGAAATGCAGCAGCTACTGGTAAATTTCAAAAATAAAAATAGATACCAATAAAAGTAAAATTAATTGAGACATCAGTAGGTTAAATATTTTTGAATATCCATATTGAATCAGGAGCCCCATATAATGCTCCATAAAGTTCATGATGGGTCCCATAAGATGCTCCATGGAAAAATATGCCCCATATAATGCTGCACAAAGGTTGATAACGGCCCCGTAAGATGCTCCATATTAAAATACGCCCCATATAATGCTGCACAAAGGTTAATGATGGCCCTATAAGATGCTCCATAGAATAATATGTCCCATTATGCTGCTCCATAAAGGTTGATGACCCCATAAGATGCTCCATAGCATAATATGCCCCACATGCTGCTCCATAAAGGTTGATGACCCCATAAGATGCTCCATAGCATAGTATGCCCCATATGCTTCTCCATAAAGGTTGATGGCCCCATAAGATGCTCCATAGCATAATATGCCGCTGCGATAAAAAAAAAAATGACACTCATCTCTGGGTGCCGATGGCCTGAGCAAGAGGGGACACCAGCGCGCTATGGGGGTCAGGTGCCAGAGTCGCCACTGGCTCATGCCCCCAGCACTTGCGATATTCACCTGTCCCCGTTCCACCGCCGTGCGCCACTGTTTCTTCCGGGACTCTGCAGTGACTGTTCAGTCAGAAGGCGCGCACTAAACACGTTATCGCACCCTCTGACCGGAAGACACTGCCCAGAGGTGGAACAGGAACAGGTGAATATCGCATGGCTCACCCTCCCCCGTCATACTCACCCACCTGGCACGTCCCTGCTTCTCCGTCAGAGATCGCAGTATGCACTCAGTGCTTACGCATACCGCGATCTCCTGGGCCACAATCCTGATCCCCAAATGCTTAACTCTGTGGGGTCCAGACTACGTAGGCATGTCACACTTGCACAGTCTATAAAGTCTTCGGACAGAGTGATGCTCCTAGCGTTATATTATAGATATTAGAAAAAAGTAATAAATGTATCACAGAAAGTAGACCCAAAATTATTTGATTAAACTTTATAGCGTTTTAGGTAAGGATTGGTCCCCACGTGCCCACTCAACCATTCATCAGGCAATTCATACGAATGATCTGGCTAGCGACATACCAGACTCAATTAGTAGATCATGGATGTGCTTGAACAAAGTAGCAATCCTTGGCTGGTTTGTAAAATCCTAAATTCTTTCAATAGTACAGCATGAAGGGAATGAAGGAATGTATTATTCTTACCAATTTCTCCGACGTTGATGCCTTTGGGGACCATCTGAAGCAGGATGGTGGCGGTCTCTTTAATGAGTGGGAAGGCAGAAAATAAAATGATGGCTACCATCACTACTGTCAGACTGGGATCGATGTAGCACTGCCAGTTGCATGTCGCTTCAGCGGACAGTGGTCGTACATAAAATATGACGGCTGCCACCACAACAACCACAGACCCCAGTGCGTCACCCATTACATGAAGCAGAACGCCTGCAGAGACAGGAAAATCCATGTAAATTAAAATTACCGTATATACTAGCTGAAGAGCCCGGCATTGGCGGGGCATAGTAACTAGCTGTGGTTAGTTATAACAAATTATAATGATTATATTGCACATAAAAACATTTCACATCATATATTCAACACTACAGATTTGCAACACAAACTTCTTTCATTTTCCCCTCACATCTGTCATTTTCCACTCACTTCTCTTCGTTTTCCCCTCACTCCTCTCGTTTTCCCCTCACTCCTCTCGTTTTCCCCTCACTCCTCTCGTTTTCCCCTCACTCCTCTCGTTTTCCCCTCACTCCTCTCGTTTTCCCCTCACTCCTCTCGTTTTCCCCTCACTCCTCTCATTTTCCTTTCACTTCTCTCATTTTCCTCTGACTCCTCTCATTTTCCCCTCACACATACACAGCAACTTCCTTTAATGAGCACAGCGGTGTAAATCATGAGGCTCCTCCTTTTCCCTTGAAATCATGCCTCACAGAAACAACTCCATTTTAGTCATGACGGAGCTACATGTGGCCTGTGCCTGCCGCGCACTGATACTCTGAAGGCGGCGGCCCTGATTGTAGCTCGCAGTGGCTGGGACATTGCAGCCAGTGAGTTTTGCAGGGTGGCGTTTGAGGTGAATGTGTCTCCACCCGTGTGCGCTAACAACACGGGCCATGTGGGCAGGGCTTTGCGTGTGGAGGGAGTGTGGCTATGTGGATTTGGCGGGGCTACATGGAGTGGGCGTGGCTTGATACATACACACATACACTCAGCTTTATATATATAGATTGCCATGGTGCCATTGTTGGGTTAAGATTAACATTAAATGACTTGCTGGAGGTGGCCAACGATTCAGTCCCCACCACAAAAACCAAACAGGGTATATGCACACAGAGTTTTTGAGGAGGTTTTGGAACAAAATCTGGCTATATACACACATCATCATCTTGAGGCATATTCCGCCTGGAATCCGCCAGAAAAATTGCAGCAAAAAATGAACAAAATGCACAGCATTACCAAAATGACATGGCTGTGCACATTTAGTATTTAGTTACTTCTTTTAACCACTTCAAGATTCGGGAACCCTGGAGTAGTTAAAAGAAGTAACAAGTTCATTCTTTGGGCGCCACCCGCTCTCTAAAGACACCAACGGCGGAGCCAATGCGAAAATGACAGTAAAACCCTCAGCGGAAACGATTCAGGAAAAAAAGACACCGGCTTCACGTGGGAAAACTTAGACTTAGCATCTTTGCACCATCTAAAAGATGTCGTGAGCACTTAGGCAGTTTCTGCTCCACAAGCTCAACAAAATGACTCAGTGTGCACCTACCCTTACACATGAAAGTTGTGTTTGGTCACTGCTACCAGTTCTCCATCCTTTGGTACGATGACCAAGCCACAGTGACATATGGTCATCAGTAACGTCCCATGGAAACTGCATCTACAGAGGTCCTGGGAACACATTCTTCCAGTATGTGACACCTCACTGGTGACATTTCAGCTGGAAACCTGCTCTACCACATTTATTAAGCGCCTGTAATTATGTAAGCTTGATAGAAGAACGGAGTCAGGGCTGCTGCGGAGAAATCCAAGGCCCTGAGCAGGATATTGTATTATACAGAGGGTGCAGGTAGAGCCATAAGTCAAAACAACTGATATAACAGATTACCATCTTTTATGCTATAGGACTTTCCAACTCTTACAAAACTTCCAGGAGGCTCCAGATAAAAAATGGTGCCTCTCAGACTCCTCGAAGAGTTGGCCAATCTCCATGGAAGCCTACCAGAATTTCTGGAATGAAACGCTCCTCCGGTGTTTTCTTAGCCATGATGCTGATCTCCAGCATTCTGAGGCACGTTGGGGGTGGATGTAGCCTGTTCTAGGGTCTATGGTTATACAAATGAAAGCTCCACAATTATTGTGGTTGGCTAGTATGGCTAATGGGACAATAGGGTCAAACTGTACATCTTTAAGACACCATTAAAGCAGTACACTTAGAAGATACTAGTGCTTAGTAATAAAATATCAACCTTTTTATTTTTAATATGGCTAGCTGTAAATCTAGAAAGGATATCGAAAGTATGATCGGGGCTCTGCTGAATCTTATCTTTAGAAAAATCTGATTATAAAAGCAAGATGAGGTGGAGAGTAGCTGAAAAAACTAGATAGTGTTAAGGTCACTCTTTTGACATTTGTTGGGCCTATGGGAGCCAATGGACATATACAAGCGGAATAAATTCAGGTAGACTCCAGATGTATAGCTCCAATGTAGCCAAAAATATAAATGTAAACAGAGCCTGTGCTTATGTTACCAGCATTTTTGGACAATGCCATTGTGGTGTAGGAGCATTTGACCCATAGGACCATTTGACCTTATTGTCCTACTGGGGACTGCTGCCTACAAAGCCACATTTACATTACCTCTAATGTTGAGGGCGGCCGCGTCCTTTTCATTCTTGCCCTTTACTTCTTCTAGGTCAGATTCTTGGTCATCTATATTGTTACCTATGGCCAAAGAAGAAACGCTGTGTTGTGTATAAATTCTACAAACAGAAGAAACACCAGGTTTTTAAAAAAAAATCAGTTTCACCATTGACAACATAATACATTCCCCAGAATTATCGGACGGAGGTCGTGTGAGACGCATCACAAGAACCTTCAGGATATTCTTCATCTACGACCTAACCGGTGAACTCTACCAAAACGAAAAGATGATGTAACGCCTAATGATCATGAGGGCTTCAGAGAAGAACCGAGCATTACGCTTGGACCAGATGGTGACTTTTCATGGAATCGGATTTTCACATTTTTTACCTAATGCCCCGAAACTCTATTGTAAATTTTTGGCAATGATCACTTGACCTGGATTTCTATTTTATGGAAATGACAAAGCAATTTTGTTTACACAGAAGACCCTCCATGCCATCAAACATAAATTCACAAATTGACCCAGTTATTAAAGGAAACCCACATTGTACATGGTGTCTGATCTATGTTTGAAATGTTCTAGATCAGGAGGAACTGAGCAGATGTGTATGTTGGTTTACGAGAAATTATTCTGTATAACTTAGTTTATTCATTTAAATCCCTACTCATTGTAACCTTAGAAGTCCAGTGGGCCGTACTATTCAGTGATCTATGTGAAAAACTAAGTAGGACATGCCCACTGGACTTCTAAGGACATTATGAATTAGGAGCTAAATAAATGAACCAAACTTTTCCCAACTAAACTACATATATATCTGCTCTGCTCCTCCTATTTGTTGTCCATATTAATGTCTACAGATAAATAACATCCTCTAAAATATTATCTACACCCTGACCTCCTCTGAACTGATTATTTTTAAGGTCACAGGTGACATTTCAGCTGGAAACCTGCTGGACTACATTGCATTTATTAATTGCCTGTAAATATATGAGCCTAAGAACAGTACTAAATATGTTCATTATTAGCATTTAAAGGGGAAGTTGCCTTTAACCAAGACCTGCAAGATTGAGATTCTGAACTGTTAATAAAAAAGGTCCTTAGTAATTATAACAATTTGGTCTCCAAAAGAGATTTTGGAATGGCAAGTATGTTCACAGTTGTGTTTTGATCGGAAAGCAGATGCCCAGCATTTCATATCATAATTGTTAGTGAACTTCTCCTTTAAGCAATAAACTTCCCCTTTAAATTCATAGACATTTACAAACTTAGGTCTTTTTTCAAAACTAAATAATATACATGGGCCAACCATATATGAAACTGCCTAAAATATTTTTTGCTTACAAGGACTGGAAAATATCTTAAGGCGCAGGCTAGACAGTGATGCATTGAGGCAACCACAAAAATGGATTGCTGACTGTCAGCATTACCGCCACTGTCAGAGGGAACAGTAATGGTGCCTGTTGTGTAATATTTGCCCTTTACTCCTGGAAGGAGCAAGAATCGAGTCACTAATTTGCTTCGAGTCATCTGTATCTGTTGTTGCCTATTCAAAAAAATTGTTACAATTTTCCGAAGTGTCTACATTTTTTTGCATTTTACAAAATGGGCGTTCTTATCTGCAGAGAGTGCTATCAGGGAGCCCATGACTGCACTTTGTAGTTTATGTGAGATAAGGACAACTTGGAATTTGTGAAGCCATTAACCCTTGGTGACCCAGGATGCTAACATGTAAAAGTACAAAGATTCAATACACTGTAAGATTTTTAATTATTGCACTAATTACAAAATGGCCGTCCAAAAAAGAGGACTTCAGAAGGTCCTACAACAGCCAAAAGTGAGCTTACCTAATACCTTAAGAGAGGGACCCTCTTTAATAAATTTTAAGATAATGGAAAAGCAATATCTACTTTACATTTTTTAGGAAAGATCAGGAAAAAGATTGAAATATCATAATGTACCCAACGCTTATAGTTATATCCCAAATTCCCTTGTAAAATAATCGAAAGGCACCTGCTAAATTGTTGTCCGGGCTCTCAGATCCTTGGCTCCTTCCACTTTGGTAAGGGGTGACGTTGATGCAATCATTGGAGGTTTCTGTGGGCAACTCTGGTCCCTGTTGGTCTTTAGGCCCAAATAAGCAGCGCATGCATGATCTATAGTCTTGGAAAACCAAGAGACCCACGATGTTTACTCCCAACCCAAGTGTGCCAACGATCAGCACCAACTCAGGATCATCAATTTTTTCAGGTTTGGCCAGTCTTAGTATAGAGTCCACCAAGATGGTAAAGCAAAGAGCGGTGAGGAAGACGGCATTGCACAGTGCCCCCACCACTTCTGCTCGAGTGTACCCGTAGGTAGCTTGGGGTCCCCTGCTCTGTCGTCTAGATATACGGGAGGCTGTGATGCCAACACACAGAGAGATCAAATCTGACAACATGTTAAAGGAGTCAGAGATTAGCGCGATGGAGTTGCCCAAGTAGCCCGAAACTAACTCTGCCACAAAAAAGATGACTGTGATGACCAACATGAAGATGAGTCTGCAGGTCTTCCCGGTGTAGCGACCCATTGTGGGCACTGGTGGTCCTTACAGTGGGTTCTTGGAATTCAGAGGTCTTGCAGTGGGGTCAGGTATAGAGCCACTGTCAGCTAATAATGTGGCTCAGAGACCTACTCTTTTTGCTCTCCCTTTGGGCAGAGAGCATATGGTAGCAGGCAACTGGCGTTGTATTAGCCAGGGTGAGTAGTCTTACGCAGAGGGTTCCGTACAAATTTAATGCAGCAGAGTCTAGAAGGAAGATGGCAATGAAACGCTGTAGAGCCAGAGGTTGCAGTTCAAGAAAGCACCTGGTGCAGGATGGTGGAGCACTTGGAAAGATGCTTTGCTTCTTGCGCAGTGGGGGGCGCTAAAGTTGTGGACTTGGTGTAGAAGAGCACAAAAAAGTATTGATGTCCTCTGTGGTGCAGGTGGTACAGAAGGGCTAGTGCTGCTGTTCCCCAGTGCAGAGGAGCTGGTGGTCCTCTTCTGGTTGGTGCAAAAGGGCTACAAGTGTTCTGTGGCAGGTGGTCCTATCCTGGGTCCTGTTGCTCTCAGGGAAATGGATCAGGGCTTTTGGAGCTCCAGTTTATATATGGGGCTGAGATAAGAACAGTTGCTGTGTCAGGATTAGCTCACTAACCAGCCCTGGCCGCTCCTATTTTCCATCACGTACACAGGGTAATGTGACAGCCTGGACCTCCTCCTGTTACCTCTTATTATTTCTTCTGCATAATTAGCACTTGGCACGAATGGCAGCGATTCCCTATAGTACTATATGAGCTGGTGTCCTCAGAGCCTCCGCTGGCTGAGTGATCCTACATCAAATCTGATTCTGGAAAAGCTGGGACTCATCCTGCTTTCCCAATAGCAAGAAAGGCAGATAATACCATTCAGCAAGACCTGGGTTACTACCCCCCTAGGAGCAATACTGAGGCACAATAAATGGAATCAATCATGATATGTATATGATATAACATTTTATGCAAGGGCGTACATAGAAATCATAGGGACCCATAGCAGAAGTCCTAATTGGCCCCCCAACCCTAAAACAAAATAATATCCGATGGGGTCACAGAAGAGCATATGTCACAACTTTGCAGACCTTACAAAATAATTTTGCCATTATTGAAGCCCCTTAGTGATCCCACGCATTAAGATACCCCTCTCATGGCCCCCAAAAAGTATGATGCAAACAAAAGTGCTCCCTAAACACAATAAGATACCACCACAGTGAATTCCTCTGCAGTACCCTCCACACGCAAAGTATGATGTCACTACAGTAGCCCCTGCAAAGTATAATACCCCCCATTGTGACCACAGCACAGTATGATGGCCCCCACAGAGCCCTCCACACAGTATGATGGCCCCCACACAGCCCTCCACACAATATGATGCCCCCCACACAGCCCTCCACACAATATGATGGGCCCCACACAGCCCTCCACACAATATGATGGCCCCCACACAGCCCTCCACACAATATAATGGCCCCCACACAGCCCTCCACACAATAAGATGGCCCCCACACAGCCCTCCTCACAATATGATGGCACCCACACAGCCCTCCACACAATATGATGGCCCCCACACAGCCCTCCACACAATATGATGGCCCCCACACAGCCCTCCACACAATATGATGGCCCCCACACAGCCCTCCACACAATATAATGGCCCCCACACAGCCCTCCACACAATAAGATGGCCCCCACACAGCCCTCCTCACAATATGATGGCACCCACACAGCCCTCCACACAATATGATGGCCCCCACACAGCCCTCCACACAATATGATGGCCCCCACACAGCCCTCCACACAATATGATGGCCCCCACACAGCCTTCCACACAGTATGATGGCCCCCACACAGCCCTCTACACAGTGATGGCCCCCACACAGCCCTCCACACAATATGATGGCCCCCACGCTGCCCTTCACACAATATGATGGTCCCCACACAGCCCTCCACACAATATGATGGCCCCCACACAGCCCTCCACACAATATGATGTCCTCCACGCAGCCCTCCACACAATATGATGGTCCCCACACAGCCCTCCACACAATATGATGGCCTCCACGCAGCACTTCACACAATATGATGGTCCCCACGCAGCCCTTCACACAATATGATGGTCCCCACACAGCCCTCCACACAATATGATGGCTTTCTACACTGGTTGTGCACCAGTTCAGACTAGTTCTCTGTTCAGTCAGTTTACCTACTTGCTTTCAACACAGCCCTCCACACAGTATGTTGGCCCCCACACAGTATGATGGCCCTTCATACAGTATAGCGGCCCCCATAACCATCCACAGTATGATGGTCTCCACACAACCCTCCACACAATATGATTTGCCCAACACAACCCTCCTCACAGTATACTGTCCCCCCACATAGCCCTGCAAACTGTATGTCGACAGCGCTACAGCCAATCAATGAGCTCAGCAGCTCTAAGCTGTTTATGCCGTCAACATGGCAAAAGTAGCTGAGCTCATTAATTAGCTGCAGTGCTGCCAAAATAACGTCAGGGCTGCATCCAATATCAAACAATGGGAGCAGCAGCAGATGCTCAGCACTGGTTTCGATGAGGGTAGTAAAATACTGATTATTTGTTTTTTTAAACAAAATGCAGTCTGTGGCTAGGGAATTTCTGAAACCGAAAAACCCCATTAAGAATATTCCATCAAATGGGTCTCACTTCAGGAATGCTCACTCGGCAATTTTCAGAACTCTGAAGTGAATGGAGAGAGGTGCTTATAAATAAGAACTGTACACAACAGGTACTCGTCCTCAAGATAGGCGGGACCTGCATGTAGCAGGCATATATGGCATATCCTTGGGATATAGCATAAATGGCCGATATGATACTACCCCTTTAACCCCTTAGTGACAGAGCCAAATTTTTGAAATCTGACCAGTGTCACTTTATGTGGTAATAACTCTGGAACGCTTCAACAAATCCCAGTGATTTTGAGATTGTTTTTTCGTGACACATTATACTTTATGATAATGGTAAATTTAGGTTGATATGCTTTATGTTTATTTATAAAAAATATCAGAAATTTGAAAAAAATGTTAAAAAATTAGCAATTTGCAAACTTTGAATGATTATCCCTTTAATCCCGATAGTCATACCACAGCAAAACATTAATAAATAACATTTCCCACATGTTGGCTTTACAACAGCACCATTTGTAAAATGTTATTTTATTTTGTTAGCATTTTAGGAGGATTAAAAATGTAGCAACAATTTAAATTTTTTTCAAGGAAATTTACAAAATGTATTTTTTTAGGGACCTATCCATGTTTGAAGTGAATTTGGGGGTCCCATATATAGGGAAACTCCCACAAGTGATACCATTTTAAAAACAGCACCCCCTGATATATTGAAAACTGCAGTCAGGTCGTTTGTTAACCCTTCGGGTGATTTTCAGGAATTAATGCAAAGTGGCATGAGAAAAATGAAAATGTGTATTTTTATCACCTAAATGTCACTAACTTCTGAACAGATTACTACAGCCGACAGACTCTAAGGCCGCTATTTGGTCATGAATTGCCATGGCAAACATCAGGACCACACAATTATGATCTGAGACCACCAATTGGGATAAAGAGGAAGCCCCCACAGTCTGTTAACCGTTTATAATGATGTAGTCACTATTGACAGCAGCATCTAAGGGGTTAAATAGATTTGGACGGTGCAAACACTGATCATGGCTAATGCAGCAAGTTGTCAGCTATAGTGGACAGCCGACAGCTACTGGATTGTCACCTGTATGGGGATATAAGTCTCTTATATCTCAGGTCAGTTAAAAGGCGTATTGGCGGTCACTAATGGGTTAAAGAGAATCTGTCAGCAGGTGTCATATTAATCAGCGTCACAGTACCGTTATGGCCATGCCTTTAGTTTGTAGGGCTAAATCCTGCTGACAGGTTCTCTTTAAGGAGGTGTTTGGCAAAGGTTTCTTGGTGCTTGATGGAGTTTTTGATTTTTCTAAAAAAAAAAGAAAAGTGCTGTATACGGGTGTTGCAGTCCTGAAACTTAGGCTTCATCGGAAGTCCATTTTTCACGGATAGAACACGTTCCCATTACAGTCTATGGGGCTGTTTACATGTTTGTGGGTTTTTTGTGGACCGAGATGTGTTCATCACAGATCAAACGCACCCATTCATATCAATGGATCTGTGAGAAAATGAACAGCAGACGCCGTCCGTGTGATATCTGAATGCTGCCTGTGTTTACTGTTAAATGGATAGGAGATGCTTGGAAATTTTACAAGCATGAATGTGTGGCACCCCAGGAGTCCAGTTGCCACAGTGGCATTGCCTCCCTCACAGAGGGAAATGTCATGCCTGGAAGCAAGGAGGGGTCCCCTTACCAAGTAAGGTAACGTTCACATTTGCGTTGTTGGGCGCAGCGTCGGCGACACAACCAACAACGCATGTACACAACGCAGCGTTTTGCGACGCATGCGTTGTCATAAGATCGTACAGAGCAGGAATTTCAGCGCAGGGAAAACGCTACAAGTAGCGTCCTCTGCGCCCTGTCTGTGCATCAATATGACGAATGCGTCATAAAACGCAATACAACGCATACCGGCGCATGTCCATGCGCCCCCCATGTTAAAGATAGGGGTGCCTGACGCATGCGTCGGTATGCGTCGACGACGCTGCACCCAACAGCGCAAATGTGAACGTACCCTAACACTAGCATCCAACACTTTTCCTCACCCCAGACCAGAAGGGGGAGCTCTAACACCAGGTTTCAGGGGAGCTTCCCTATAAGTTAAAAAATGGTGAAAACCGTTGGCACAACTATGTGTGGTGCACAAGTAGGGGCCCAATCCGTATCAAGTTTTTTTTATATAAACTTGGCACACACTAAGTGGATGCGGTGAAGAATTTAATGAAATGCATTATGCAGCGCCCCAGAGACCTGGTCGTTGCAGTAGTGTCGCTCTGCCACTAAGGGGAGTGATGGTACGTCTGATGGCACTAAAGGAGTTCACCTGACCAGGTATCACAAGCACACATTACACTTCACACTCCGGCCACTAGGGGGAGCAAAAGGTTTTATTTACTAGGCCACTCCTCACACTGGTAAAACTAGGGGATGGATAGGAAGTTAGGACAGAAGCTGACTGGGTTTTGCCCAGGCAACATCCCATGGCAGGGGGTGTTGCGGGGGAGACTTCAGGGGAGTCCCTATCAGGCGTGGGAACCTGGCAGAGACTTAGCGACAAGAACAGAACGAAACGGAACCGCGCCTGCACTACCTTGCGGCGGTATCCTTAGAAAGGACACGAAGCAAAGGATATTGTGGACAGTGAGAAACGAGATCAAGCACAAAGGAGAGCCAGTAGGAGTCGTGCCCCGAGAACGGCAACATCCTACTGAGGCGCGTAGCCGGTGACCGGAACACCGAGGAAGTAACTGACTCTATGCCTTACTTCAAATACCGCAGGACAGTTAATTATAGGTTGGCTGTCTACCTTACATCACCTAAGCAGACATAGGGGCCAACCGTGGAGAGGGGCATCTCTAGGGTCCCTGAAAAGCTCCGAGCCTACCCGTCAAACGGGTGCGTCCTAGCCATAACGAACTTGAGGGATGGAGAATAGAAAGAACGAGAAAGAACTAGAAAGAACGAGAAAAGAAGTTGTGAGGGCTATCCCGAATGCTCAGCTGGGAAGGTATACCATCTAGCTGCCATCACTTCACCCCAGTGGACCCCTAGCAGCGTCGGTCACCCTGACAGGTGGGGTCACGAAACCTTAGCTGACTTTCATCATCCCTTTTATTGGACGCCCCTTAGCAGGGTCACGGACCGGGTCCAGCCACCGTGACAACCCCAGAACTGAGACAGAGAGGACCGGTAGCGAGTAACCCGCGGCCCTGCGTTTGGGGGCGCTCCACATTACATACAGTAACAGCTGACGTTTCGGTCACAGCGACCTTCATCAGAGCACTAGAGTAATGTACTGTATCGTATGTTGGAACAAAGTGCCTCTGATGAAGGTCGCTGTGACCGAAATGTCAACTGTCATTGTATGTACTGCATTTCATGAAATTCTTCACCGCATCCACTTCGTGTGTGCCAAGTTTATATAAAAAAAAATCCCTATAAGTTCTGGCCTGGAGGTGGAGTTAGTTAGCCTGAGTCTGAGAGAGAGAGTGAGAGGAGAGAAGTCAAGGAGAACCTGGGGAGTGGAGCTGTAACCAAACTCACCCCAGAGCTGAGCGTTAGAAACTAGACACCGGAGTCCGTAGTTGCGCGGGTGCAGCACCCAGGTTACCGGTTGCTGTAGTGATGTTACTTTTCCTTCGGGGAAGGTGATGTCATGCTCAGAGGCAAAGGAGTTCTCTTCACCAGGTAAGGCACACACATGCAACACATTCTGAATCCAGGCCAGCAGGGGGAGCTCAATACCCGTATTAAGGGGAGCTTCCCTATGCTTTAGGTATACTGACCTAGAGGAGGAGCCTCAGCTAGTTAGTTGTTCAGAGACACTGAAGGAGAAGGAAGTCTGGAACTGAGTGCAGACAGAGAGGCCTGGTAGCCACGAGGGAGCTGCAGCCTCTGGAAGGACAGATAACCTGGAGTGGTTGAATGT
Organism: Ranitomeya imitator; assembly: GCF_032444005.1. NCBI lineage: Eukaryota > Metazoa > Chordata > Amphibia > Anura > Dendrobatidae > Ranitomeya > Ranitomeya imitator. The sequence goes on along the minus strand of NC_091286.1, from coordinate 27,509,866 downwards.
GGAGTAGCCAGAAGGGAAGGAGCACAGGAGAGGAACAGAGCTCAGAGGGGAACTGTGGCAGGACACCCTCAGTGCTGAAGCGCAGTATCCGGCAACCGGGAGCCCGAGGCTCTCATGGGACTCTAGGACACGGAGCAGAACAGGATGGCACGACACTACACGTTACCTGCCTGCACCACTCCTGAGACGCAGCAGCACCTGCCCGTCGTGCAGGTACCTGTCCCAGGACAGGTGGAAACTGGAGGACCCTGTCGGAAGCTTCAGGCAGCAGGAACCTCACCTTGGAAGGCGCTAGTTGGAAAGGCTCATGGACCGCTACTGGTACAGGAGAACTCTCAATTGCCTCTGAGCCGGCTGGACCACCATCATCCATGCATGGTACCCTGGACTGTGGCCTGTCACCCACAAGTAAACCAAGTAAAGACTTACAACTTGTCTCCTCTCATTTATTCACCGGCTATACCATCTACGCCACACACCATAGGACCCCTGGGGACCCCGCTTCACCTGTGGGAAGTGTAACATCTGGGCTGCCACAACATCCCCCAGGGCACCCCTTTAATGCAGCATCGGCCCCCCTATTGACTGAACTCCACAGGTGGCGTCACCACAAACTCTGAACATTTAACCTCCTTTAATGTTGATGCCCAGGGCCACGGACTGGATCGCAGCCACCGTGACATCCCCTTTTGCGACCGTACCCGGTACCGAGTATCCCACTGCCCTGTGGGAGCGTCAGGGGTACTGAAGTCCCAGCGGTTAAATCCGATGGGCAGGAGACTGCAGGTCTCCTGGCCCACCTAACACCCAGCAGCACAGCAGCATTCCATAGCCTGGAGCCGCCACAAAGGAGCGACACCTGTAATAGGCTCAAGTGGCCTGCCATGCTAGTAATGTTTCATTCTAACTGTCAGACAGTGAGAGGAACTTGAGCAGAGCTTAAAGCAGCAAGGACCTAACAGGCCAGCGCAGTAGGAAGACCTCCGAACCCACCTGGCTAGGTGGAGCCTAAATTGCTTCCAGGCTGCCCAGATCTCCATTACAAACTGTTACCCGTGCCCCGGACTGCACATTCAGCCATCGAGTAAAGGAAAAGAAAACTACAGCCCTTGTGTCCTCCAGTCATTTCTAGCACCCTCAGTCCTGCACCCTGCAACGTCCACGATCCCTTATAACAGTTATAACAGTACTGGTAGCCCTGGGGCCCTGCTCCACCTGTGAGGAGCAGAACCATCCCAGTTGCATCACCAGCGGTCCCCTTAAGCAGCGTCGGCCATCCATTGACGAACACCACGGGTGGTGTCATGAACTAATCCCCTATAAACCCCTATTTCCCTCATCATTTTATTGCGCGCCAAGGACCGGGTCACTGCTGCCGTGACAACCCCCTGAAGAACTGATCGACCCGGACGGAGTACCCCACGGCCCTTGCGAGCGTCGCAAATGGATTGTAAAAACAGACACACAGACGAAAAATGGATGAAAATTGGATCCAGCACACTAATAAAAAACCTACAAGAGCAAAACCGATGTCTAACTGAGGCCTTACACTGAATAATGCTGATACGCAATACCAGACACAGCCATAGACAAGAGTGGCGCTGTTCTGTAAAAATTAGAGCTTGGATCTGATCGGCAACGATGGGTTACAGCATTGTAATTTTTGGCTAATCATGTGTATAAGGAATATTACATGCACCAGAAGGGTACGCCGTTCTGTTGTTTCCATAGCTCCACACGTCCGAGCCGCTGAGCTCAATAACTGGCTGCAGCGATGTTAATGTTATGTCACCGCTGCAACCAATCAACAAAAAACCAGGGAAGTGGCGGAGACTCGGGAGGTTGAGTAAAGCTCAGTTTGATGTTTTTACAAGTGACTTAGCATATGAGCAAAAAATTGTAAGGGAACAGCCCCTTAAGTGAAGAAAGCTTCCCCTTTAAAGGAACGTAGACAGGGCACACAACCTAGAGTAAAAAAAAAAAAATTGATAAAAAAAAATAATGGTTGGAACTGTTTTTATATGGTTTTATTCATATATTCCTGACACTTTACAAGAAAATGGACTGTTTATTTTAATTCGTTTTATAACCAGGAGAAAAATTTCAGTAACGAATTAAAGAGTAGAAAAAGTGCAAAATTTATTAGGAATCATCACAATACACATTATAAAATTGCCAAACAGAACGGACACATAGAAATATACATAATGGTAAAGTGCACATGGTAATAAGTCATGAGGTAATGCATCCCCCAGAACTGGATGCTGCTACGTGATAAGGTAAGTCAAGCCACGCTCAAGTAATTGCCCATAAAACAAAAGAGGGCTATATAATGATTTGAAGGCAAGACTTACCAGAACTTAGTGCACAAGACCAGCAAAATGACAATCGACCCTAAGTGATGGCGGGTAGCCCCGACGCGCGTTTCGTGTCTGGTAAGTCTTGCCTTCAAATCATTATATAGTCCTCTTTTGTTTTATGGGCAATTACTTGAGCGTATTTCACCTGGCTTGACTTACCTTATAACTTACCAGCATCCAGCTCTGGTGGATGCATTACCTCATGACTAAGGCTAGGTTCAGATTGCGTTAGTGCAATCCGTTTAGCGCCTAGCGCTAGCGGATTGCGCTAACGCAATGTGTTGTAAAGGGGTCGCGTTAAACGTCCCTGCTCTCGCAGATCTCCGATCTGTGAGAGCGGGGAACGGACCGCGGGCGCACCTCGGACGCTGCAAGCAGCGTCCGCGACGCGCCACAAAACACCGGCACATCGCTAGCGCGTGCCGAAAATGGCACGCGCTAGTGATGCGTGTCCCCATTGCTGTTAATGGGCGCGCTAACGGACGCGTTGCACGGCGTTAATTTCGCCGTGCAACGCTGTCCGTTAGCGCGGTCCCATTAACGCAATCTGAACCTAGCCTTATTACCATGTGTCCGTTCTGTTTGGCAATTTTATAATGTGTATTGTGATGATCCCTAATAAATTTTGCACTTTTTCTACTCTTTAATTCGTTACTCCAATTTTTCTCCAGGTTATAAAGCTATTTATGGAGTTTATATAAATTAGTAATTGTGGGTTAATACTACTTAGTACCCCCACTTCTGGCATTTAATATGCAACTGGGTTTTGCTTTTCTGTGTTTACTTATTTTAATTCGTGTAATGCTTCGTTTTTCATCTGTTTGAGTCGCCTGTGTCCGTGTTTACCCCCCATATGTCATGGGATGGAGCTTCTTAGCATAATAAAAAGGACAGCGTTTAATTTAGTTTTCTGACCCATCTAATTATATGTCCACAAAACCGATGAGAATAGGACACGACTCCATGTTTATTTATGAAAAAGCTGTCCGTTGTCCATAGCAACCAATCACAGAGCAGCATTCATTTTGCGGGTGCAGTTTCAAAAATGAACGCTGCGCTGTAATTGGTTGCTATTATATATATATATATATACAGTTAGGGCCAGAAATATTTGGACAGTGACACAATTTTCGCGAGTTGGGCTCTGCATGCCACCACATTGGATTTGAAGTGAAACCTCTACAACAGAATTCAAGTGCAGATTGTAACGTTTAATTTGAAGGGTTGAACAAAAATATCTGATAGAAAATGTAGGAATTGTACACATTTCTTTACAAACACTCCACATTTTAGGAGGTCAAAAGTAATTGGACAAATAAACATAACCCAAACAAAATATTTTTATTTTCAATATTTTGTTGCAAATCCTTTGGAGGCAATCACTGCCTTAAGTCTGGAACCCATGGACATCACCAAACGCTGGGTTTCCTCCTTCTTAATGCTTTGCCAGGCCTTTACAGCCGCAGCCTTCAGGTCTTGCTTGTTTGTGGGTCTTTCCGTCTTAAGTCTGGATTTGAGCAAGTGAAATGCATGCTCAATTGGGTTTAGATCTGGAGATTGACTTGGCCATTGCAGAATGTTCCACTTTTTGGCACTCATGAACTCCTGGGTAGCTTTGGCTGTATGCTTGGGGTCATTGTCCATCTGTACTATGAAGCGCCGTCCAATCAACTTTGCAGCATTTGGCTGAATCTGGGCTGAAAGTATATCCCGGTACACTTCAGAATTCATCCGGCTACTCTTGTCTGCTCTTATGTCATCAATAAACACAAGTGACCCAGTGCCATTGAAAGCCATGCATGCCCATGCCATCACGTTGCCTCCACCATGTTTTACAGAGGATGTGGTGTGCCTTGGATCATGTGCCGTTCCCTTTCTTCTCCAAACTTTTTTCTTCCCATCATTCTGGTACAGGTTGATCTTTGTCTCATCTGTCCATAGAATACTTTTCCAGAACTGAGCTGGCTTCTTGAGGTGTTTTTCTGCAAATTTAACTCTGGCCTATCTATTTTTGGTATTGATGAATGGTTTGCATCTAGATGTGAACCCTTTGTATTTACTGTCATGGAGTCTTCTCTTTACTGTTGACTTAGAGACAGATACACCTACTTCACTGAGAGTGTTCTGGACTTCAGTTGATGTTGTGAACGGGTTCTTCTTCACCAAATTAAGTATGCGGCGATCATCCACCACTGTTGTCATCCGTGGACGCCCAGGCCTTTTTGAGTTCCCAAGCTCACCAGTCAATTCCTTTTTTCTCAGAATGTACCCAACTGTTGATTTTGCTACTCCAAGCATGTCTGCTATCTCTCTGATGGATTTTTTCTTTTTTTTCAGCCTCAGGATGTTCTGCTTCACCTCAATTGAGAGTTCCTTTGACCGCATGTTGTCTGCTCACAGCAACAGCTTCCAAATGCAAAACCACACACCTGGAATCCACCCCTGACCTTTTAACTACTTCATTGATTACAGGTTAACGAGGGAGACGCCTTCAGAGTTAATTGCAGCCCTTAGAGTCCATTGTCCAATTACTTTTGGTCCCTTGAAAAAGAGGACGCTATGCATTACAGAGCTATGATTCCTAAACCCTTTCTCCGATTTGGATGTGGAAACTATCATATTGCAGCTGGGAGTGTGCACTTTCAGCCCATATTATATATATAATTGTATTTCTGAACATGTTTTTGTAAACAGCTAAAATAACAAAACTTGTGTCACTGTCCAAATATTTCTGGCCCTAACTGTATATACATATATATATATATATATATATATATATATATATATATATATATATATATATATATATATATATATATATACACACACACACACAGTTATGGCCAAAAGTATTCACACCCCTGCAATTCTGTGAGATAATACTCATTTTCTTCCTGAAAATGATTGAAACACAAATTCTTTGATATTATTATCTTCATTTAATTTGTCCTAAATGAAAAAAACACAAAAGAGAATGAAGCAAAAACCAAAACATTGATCATTTCACACAAAACTCCAAAAATGGGCCAGGCAAAAGTATTGGCACCCTCAGCCTAATACTTGGTTGCACAACCTTTAGCCAAAATAACTGCGACCAACCGCTTCCGGTAACCATCAATGAGTTTCTTACAATGCTCTGCTGGAATTTTAGACCATTCTTCTTCGGCAAATTGCTCCAGGTCCCTGATATTTGAAGGCTGCCTTCTCCAAACTGCCATTTTTAGGTCTCTCCACAGGTGTTCTATGGAATTCAGGTCTGGACTCATTGCTGGCCACCTTAGAAGTCTCCAGTGCTTTCTCTCAAACCATTTTCTAGTGCTTTCTGAAGTGTGTTTTGGGTCATTGTCCTGCTGGAAGACCCATGACCTCTGAGGGAGACCCAGCTTTCTCACACTGGGCCCTACATTATGCTGCAAAATTTGTTGGTAGTCTTCAGACTTCATAATGCCATGCACACGGTCAAGCAGTCCAGTGCAAGAGGCAGCAAAGCAACCCCAAAACATCAGGCAACCTCCGCCATGTTTGACTGTAGGGACCGTGTTCTTTTCTTTGAATGCCTCTTTTTTCTCCTGTAAACTCTATGTTGATGTCTTTGCCCAAAAAGCTCTACTTTTGTTTCATCTGACCAGAGAACATTCTTCCAAAACGTTTTAGGCTTTTTCAGGTAAGTTTTGGCAAACTCCAGCCTGGCTTTTTTATACGTCGGAGTAAGAAGTGGGGTCTTCCTGGGGCAGCATTATTTCCTATGGGGGGGTAGCATTATACCCTATGAGTGGGGCAGCATTATTCCCTATGAGGGGGCAGCATTATACCCTATGAGGGGGCAACATTATTCCCTATGGGGGCAGCATTATACCCTATGAGGGGGCAGCATTATTCCCTATGGGGGCAGCATTACACCCTATGAGGGGGGAAGCATTATTCTCTAGGGGGGCAGCATTATACCCTATGAGGGGGGCAGCATTATTCCCTATGAGGGGGCAGCATTATACCCTATGAGGGGGCCGCATTATACCCTATGAGGGGGCCAGCATTATTCCCTATGGGGGCAGCATTATACCCTATGAGGGGGCAGCATTATTCCCTATGAGGGCAGCATTATACCCTATGAGAGGGCAGCATTGTTCCTTATGGGTGGAGCATTATATCCTATGAGGGGGACAGCATTATTCCCTACAGGGGCAGAATTTTTCCCTATGAGGGGGCAGCATTATTCCCTATGGGGTCAGCATTATACCCTATGAGGGGGGTTAGCATTATACCGTATGAGGGGGCAGCATTATTCCCTATGGGAGACCTGCATTGTATCCTATGAGGGGAGTAGCCTTATTCCCTATAGGGGAGCTGCATTGTACACTATAAGGGGGCAGCATTATTCCCTATGGGGGAAGCTGAATTATACCCTATGGGTGGCAGCATTATTCAATATAGGGGAAGCTGCATTATACAATATGGGGGGCAGCATTATTCCCTATGGGGGAAGCTGCGTTATATCCTATGGGGGAGCTGCATTATACCCTACGAGGGGGCTGCATTATACCCTATGAGGGAGGGCTGCATTATACCCTATGAGGGGAGCTGCATTGTACCCTATGAGGGGGGCAGCATTATTCCCTATGGAGGAGCTGCATTGTATCCTATAAGTGGGGCAGCATTATTTCCTATGGGGGAAGCTGCATTATACCCTATGGGGGAGCTGAATTATACCCTATGAGATGAGGAAGAGCTGCATTATACCCTATGAGAGGGGCAGCATTATACTCTAAGAGGGGGCAGCATGAAACTCTGAAGGGACTACATTATATTTTGTGGGGGCTGCATTATTCTATATGAGGGGGGTACATTATATTCTATAGAGGGGCTGCATTATACTCTGAGGGGGCTACATTATATTCTGGGGGGTTGTATTATACTATATGAAGGGGGCTGCATTATACGCTACGAGGGGCTACATTATAGTCTATGAGGCTGGTTGCATTATATTCTATGGAGGGTACATTATATTCTATGAGGGGGCTGCATTATATTCTATGAGGGGGCTACATTATACAATATGAGGGGGCTACTTTATATACTGTAAGGGGGCTACTTCTTTTTGTGGTCCCTTCTAACGCTGCAATATTAAGCTTTATAATTTCCGTGCCATACCTTTAGTCTGTCAGGGGGGCAAGTCTTTTCCCCCGGACTCAACCGCCTCCCAGCCATCAGTCAGCCCCTCAATGCGCCGCCTCCTCTGTCTTCAGTCACGTGCACTGTGCTTTCCTTTTTCGGGCATGCGTCGTTTGCGCTGCCTTCAACTCACATCACCTGATGTATTCATCTCGCGCCTGTGTGTAGCCGAGGCCCGAGATCCTGCCCTGCAGTGTGTCCTCAGCTACACTGCATTTTATTTCAACCAAGAAAAACATAATTCTGGCGCTTTGATTTTTTTCCTTATTACTCCGTTTAACCAATGGGATTAATTCTTTTTATACTTTGATAGATGGGCGTTACTGAACACAGCGATTCCAAATATGTTTTTCTTATTGCTTTATTTTGAATGGGGGTGATTTGAACTTTTATGTTTTTCTAATTTTTTAATATTTTAATAACATTGATTTTTTTACTTTTCACTTGCTTCAATAGTCTCCATCAGATACTAGAAACTGCGATCATCTGATTGCCTGTGCTACCAAAGCAGGGCGGCGCTCATAACAATTCGGCAATGACAACCACAGTCGTCTGCTGCAGACCCCAGGTTGTCAGGCCAAGCCATTGGTGACCTGCGGTCATGTGACACAGGTGTTGATAGGTGGGGTTGGTGTCAGAGATTGACAGCGGCACTTGACATGTTAACAGTCACGGGTGGGTTGTCAATTCCACCCGCTGCTGTTAAGGGCACATGTCAGCTGATGAAATCAGCTGAGATTTGCAGAAAAACATGTGGTCTTAGTGCCGGAGCCTGTATACAACCTATGACGTACCTATACATCATAGGTCGTGAAAGGGTTAATCTGGAGACTCAGATTTCCAGGTCGTTTTCACAGCACAATGAACGCCATAAAAACAAAATCCAAAAATACAACTTGAATTTTTTTTCCCTATTTTCTAAACATTCATTTTATCATTCAATGTATTGGGAGCCTCTCGCGTTTTGGCATAAAAAAAATAACCCTTCATGCGGCATTATTCTTCCCCTCAAATATGACGTGTAGGGATTGGGAAATTTAAAACATTTACAAGTACATTCTGTATGTTTGCTCAATTGTATAAAATAGTGGAAATTGTTAAATTGTTTTCACATTTCCTCCCATCCTGAATAATTCTGGAATTTGTCGTGATTGAACTTGGTTGTTTTAATTTTAACAATTTTTTCCAATACAAGTGTGTAACCCACAATGCATATTTAAATCCTTTACTACCTCCTAGAGGTAAGAGCTGGTATTGCAGTTGCCATATTCTAACCAGAACTTTTAATTTTTATTTAATAGCATTGTATTAGGGCTTGCTTTTTCTTTCGGTTTTTTGTTGTTGTTTGATTTGCGGAATGAGCTGTTTATATTGGCACCATTTTGGGGTCCATACAACTTTTTGATCTCTTTACATTTAATTTTTCTTTTTAGTTTGGGCGACTACACATGCAACGTACCAAATATGGTTTTTTTTTCCATTTTCTTAGATTTTTCTATTTATGTTTGGAGGGTAAGGGAATATACTCATCTACGTTTAAAATTGAAGAGTGAAATCAGATAAAAAATGGGATTGCACTAACTAATGTTAGTCAATGATTCGCTGTTCATATGCGATTTTTTTTTCTCCACTCGGATCGGACTGACAATAAAAAATTCAGCATTCTGTGAGTGACCGGATATATCGGACGAGACTCTCCAATGCAAGTCAATAGGTGAAAAAAAAAAATCCCAGGTCTGCACCGGCCTAAGAAGGTAGAGCACAAATATACCCATGACAAAGCACTCAATCATATGGACTCGGGTGGATAGTTCTGGCTGCAACCATTTTTGCACAAGAAGCAATAAGTCAAACATCTGGGACCGAGGAGGTTTGTCCCCAAAATATATGTGAACCGACGGACATAGTCACTCCTGCATGTGCCAAAAGTTTGGTTTTTAACCCCTTCATGACCTTGGGATTTTTCGTTTTTCCGTGTTTGTTTTTCGCTCCCCTCCTTCCCAGAGCCATAACTTTTTTATTTTCCCGTCAATATGGTCATGTGGGGGCTTATTTTTTGCGAAACAAGTTGTACTCTTGAACGACATCATTGGTTTTAGCACGTCGTGTACTAGAAAACGGGAAAAAAATTCCAAGTGCGGTGAAATTGCAAAAAAAGTGCAATCCCACACTTGTTTTTTGTTTGGCCTTTTTACTAGGTTCAATAAATGCTAAAACTGACCCGTCATTATGATTCTCCAGGTCATTACGAGTTCATAGACACCAAACATGTCTAGGTTCTCTTTTATCTAAGTGGTGAAAACAATTTCCAAACTTGCTTAAAAAAAAAAGCGCCATTTTCCGATACCCGTAGTGTCTCCATTTTTCATGATCTGGGGTCGGTTGAGGGCTTATTTTTTGCGTGCCGAGCTGGCCCGTTATTGCTTTTTAATGCAATGTCGCGGCGACCAAAAAAACGTAATTCTGGTGTTTCAAAATTTTTTCTCGCTACGCTGTTAAGCAATCAGGTTAATCTCTTTATTTTATTAATAGATCGGGCGATTCTGAACGCGACGATACCAAATATAATTTTATAATAATAATTATAATAATCTTGTAGGTTTGATTTTTGTTTTATTGATTTATTTTGAATGGGGTGAAAGGGGGGTGATTTAAACTTTTATATTTTTTATTTTTTTCACATTTAAAAAAAATTTTTTTTTTTACTTTTGCCATGCTTCTTTAGCATCCATGGGAGGCTAGAAGCTGGCACAACTCGATCGCCTCTGCTACAAAGCAGCGATCATCAGATCGCTGCTATGTAGCTTAATAACAGGCTTGCTATGAGCACCGACCACAGGGGGGCGCTCACAGCAGGCTGGGATCAATAACCATAGAGTTTTCAAGGACCTCTATGGTTACCATTCTGATGCATCGCTGACCCCCAATCATGTGACAGGGGTCAGCGATGCTCTCATTTCTGTCCGGAAGCGTCAGTTAAATGCCACTGTCAGCGGCATTTAACTAGTTAAAAGCGGTGGGTGAATCGCGATTTCACCCGCCGCTATTGCGGGCACATGTCCTGGCTTTGATGCGGGCTCTCTGCCGGAGCCCTGCATCAAAGAGGGGGATCTGACCTCAGACGTACTATCCCGTCCGAGGTCAGAAAGGGGTTAATTTGGCATACTCCTGTGCATCCTGCAATGCCAAATCATAATAGGTCTTCAGCACCTCTGCCCACTGCTCTGGCTGTAGCTTCTCACACTCTGCCACTGCTTGAACACAGTCAAAAATGCCTCCACATCATCACCGGGGGTCATTTTTAGCATGGCTTGTCTTACAGTCTTCCGGACGTACGTGTCATCACCTGGACTTGGGGGAGGGGCTGCAGGCCTTCCACAAATAGCCTCTACAAGCAAGTCAATCTGCTTCTGATGCTGCTGGTGTTGCTGCTGCATCTGCTGTGTAAGCAGCTTACTTGTCTCTTATTGCACCATCTGTTGCTGCTATAATTGTTGCTGGTGTTGTAGTTGCTGCTGCTGCTGTGCTTGTACCAGATGTTTGAGCAGGTCCTCACACGTGTTTGCTGGGAACGGTGCCCGCACTTCTAACACCACCTGTGGTACAGTAGATCAGCTCACTCGGCTGCACTCGGAGATAGACACGGGAACACTGCGGCTTGAAAGATGCACTTGGTTTATTTAGTACGACATAAACCAAGGGTTAAGGACAAAATAAACACGGTCCTCTGGGCAAAAAACTGCAAAGTAAAACAAAACGGTAGCTCAATGTACAATCCTTCCTCCTCAAGACACAAACCATGGGAGAATCCTCTCTCCAGACACACAAAACCTCTGCTTCCGTTGAAAGCCAGCTACTTAAACCTTAGACCACGTGACTCCTCCATCATATGACTGATCACATGATTGTGACATCACACAGATCCTGTCAGGCTCTGCAGTTGGACATTCTCCCACCCGTTCTATGAATTATATATATATATATATATATATATATATATATATATATATATATACAGTGGGGCAAAAAAGTATTTAGTCAGTCAGCAATAGTGCAAGTTCCACCACTTAAAAAGATGAGAGGCGTCTGTAATTTACATCATAGGTAGACCTCAACTATGGGAGACAAACTGAGAAAAAAAAATCCAGAAAATCACATTGTCTGTTTTTTTAACATTTTATTTGCATATTATGGTGGAAAATAAGTATTTGGTCAGAAACAAAATTTCATCTCAATACTTTGTAATATATCCTTTGTTGGCAATGACAGAGGTCAAACGTTTTCTGTAAGTCTTCACAAGGTTGCCACACACTGTTGTTGGTATGTTGGCCCATTCCTCCATGCAGATCTCCTCTAGAGAAGTGATGTTTTTGGCTTTTCGCTTGGCAACACGGACTTTCAACTCCCTCCAAAGGTTTTCTATAGGGTTGAGATCTGGAGACTGGCTAGGCCACTCCAGGACCTTGAAATGCTTCTTACGAAGCCACTCCTTCGTTGCCCTGGCGGTGTGCTTTGGATCATTGTCATGTTGAAAGACCCAGCCACGTTTCATCTTCAATGCCCTTGCTGATGGAAGGAGGTTTGCACTCAAAATCTCACGATACATGGCCCCATTCATTCTTTCATGTACCCGGATCAGTCGTCCTGGCCCCTTTGCAGAGAAACAGCCCCAAAGCATGATGTTTCCACCACCATGCTTTACAGTAGGTATGGTGTTTGATGGATGCAACTCAGTATTCTTTTTCCTTCAAACACGACAAGTTGTGTTTCTACCAAACAGTTCCAGTTTGGTTTCATCAGACCATAGGACATTCTCCCAAAACTCCTCTGGATCATCCAAATGCTCTCTAGCAAACTTCAGACGGGCCCGGACATGTACTGGTTTAAGCAGTGGGACACGTCTGGCACTGCAGGATCTGAGTCCATGGTGGCGTAGTGTGTTACTTATGGTAGGCCTTGTTACATTGGTCCCAGCTCTCTGCAGTTCATTCACTAGGTCCCCCCGCGTGGTTCTGGGATTTTTGCTCACCGTTCTTGTGATCATTCTGACCCCACGGGGTGGGATTTTGCATGGAGCCCCAGATCGAGGGAGATTATCAGTGGTCTTGTATGTCTTCCATTTTCTAATTATTGCTCCCACTGTTGATTTCTTCACTCCAAGCTGGTTGGCTATTGCAAATTCAGTCTTCACAGCCTGGTGCAGGGCTACAATTTTGTTTCTGGTGTCCTTTGACAGTTCTTTGGTCTTCACCATAGTGGAGTTTGGAGTCAGACTGTTTGAGGGTGTGCACAGGTGTCTTTTTATACTGATAACAAGTTTAAACAGGTGCCATTACTACAGGTAATGAGTGGAGGAAAGAGGAGACTCTTAAAGAAGAAGTTACAGGTCTGTGAGAGCCAGAAATCTTGATTGTTTGTTTCTGACCAAATACTTATTTTCCACCATAATATGCAAATAAAATGTTAAAAAAAACAGACAATGTGATTTTCTGGATTTTTTTTTCACAGTTTGTCTCCCATAGTTGAGGTCTACCTATGATGTAAATTACAGACGCCTCTCATCTTTTTAAGTGGTGGAACTTGCACTATTGCTGACTGACTAAATACTTTTTTGCCCCACTGTATATATATAATTATTATTGCTAAATAAATAAAATTTAAAAAAAGAAAAATATAGTTAGTATTACCACCTACCTAATTACCCGAACTAATAAAATATCAGAATATTTATCCCTCATAGTGAACGCCGTAAGGGAATAAAAAAATGCAAATGGCTGTTTCGTCTTCCCACGAAATCAGACAAAAGAAGTCAGAAATTACTATGCACCCCAAAATTGGTAATAATAAAAAAAAAGTACAGCTTTTACCGCAAATTAAAAAAAACAAAACAACAACATGATAGCTCTTTGTAGATGAGGAAGGAAAATCTAAAGCATAGAGGGGCCCACTGGGACTTGGTCTCCCAATGTCCCGCATAAACCTGGAATCGTTACCATTTTCTGCTGTGTCATTTCAATTTTTGAATGGTCACGTCTGCCAGCTCGTCCTACCATCCAGACCTCACACCTAGCGTCTTAATCACAAGTCCTGATCTGATTACTTACCGTGTTCTGATCAATAATTTATTTCCCTTGTATATCAGTAACACAGAGTGGAGAATTTCATTAGAGTAACAGATTGTCACGTTTATAACGGATGTGAAATAGAACCGTCCATGTACAAAGAGCTAATTACTGCCGTATATTATTGCAGCATTATAATGAGCTCTTTATGTAGGGCAGTGATGGCGAACCTATGGCACGCGTGGCCAGCCCTGCCACCGCACACACTCCACTCCCTTCCGGCAGATCCCCAAAGTCCGCAATGCTCGGGTGGCAGCCGTATCCTGCCAGCTGCCAGCCCTTTAACCCCCCAAGTGCACTATACACAGTCATCGGGGTGGGCAGGGTTAGCACCCAATGCGCTCCCGTCCTCCTGTCCCAGAAGAGGAGCTGCTGCCAGAGAGTCTAGAGCGATCTCTGTGCCCACAGCTCTGTGCCTTTCTGCTGGTGATCTGTGCCCCTCAGCTATGTGCCCCTTGTGATCTGTGTGCCCCCCAGCTATGTGTCCCCCTGTGATCTCTGTGCCCGCTGTGATCTCTCTGCCCCCTAGCTATGTGCCCCCATGTGATCTCTGTGCCCCCTCACTATGTGCACCTGAGTCGCCCACCAGGGCCGTGGGGTACTCGGTACCGGATCCGGTACTCACAGGAGGATGTCACGGTGGCGGCGACCCGGTCCATGGCCCTGGGCGCCCATGTTAAAGGTCCGGTCTTTAAAAGGTTTTTGAGAATAAAGTTTGTTTGTGACGCAACCTGTGGTATTCGGTCAGTAGGGACTGACGCTGCTTAAAGGGGTCTTCTGGGGTGATGGTATGGCACCTAGATGGTATAACTTCCCACAGGTGAAGTAGGTCCCTAGGGCTCCTGTGTGTAGATGGAGATGGTGAATGGTGCAGTAAAGAAAGGAGGACACAGGTTTGCAGTCTCTTTACCTGGTTTACTGTAGGCTTCAGGCAACCGCAGTCCAGGGCACCAGATCACAGGTACAGGCAGGGTCCAGCTGGGTTGGAAGCAAATTCAGAGTCCCCTTTACCAGGTGGAGTTAGAAGCCTTCCTATTAGCGCAGTGATGTTGTAGTCCCTATGGCTTCTGCCAAGGTCATCACAGTTCTCTCTCTGTCCCTCATAGAAGTGGACACAAACCCGTATGATAGGTGGCTGGAGTCTTTTTGTAGGGTCTCTATCACGACCCGGGCTCTATATGCCACTGTCTCCTGGGTGTTATGGAAGACAGGCTATGTGAAGTCTGCTGTCCTGCCGGTTTCTGCTGTGCCACTTAGAGTCCGACACAACCTCGGTCTTCTGGCTACCAGTATCTGCGCTTTTTTTTGCAGGGAGGTAGACCAGTCACAGCTGTCCTCCCCAGTTGTCACTCGCCTGTGCTTCGCTCTCCTGTATGTTCACTTCCTTCAGTATCTCTCAATCCTGGAGCTGCAGCCAGGGCCGGCTCCAGGTTTTTGAGGGCCCCGGGCGAAAACATCTCAGTGGGCCCCCCTTTAACACAAACCACGATTCATGATGCACAGATACAGCAGAGAAATATACGTGTAGTACAATAGCCCACGTAGTATATAACAGCCCACGTAGTATATAGCACAGCAAACATATATAGCACAGCCCACGTAGTATGTAACAGGTCACATAGTATATAGCACAACCCATGTAGTATACAGTATAGCACAGCCCACGTAGTATATAGTATAGTGACGTAGTATATAGCACAGCCCACGTAGTATATAGCACAGCCCACATAGCATATAGCACAGCCACGAAGTATATAGCAAAGCCATGTAGTATATAGCACAGTCCACGTAGTATATAGCACAGCCACATAGTATATAACAGCCCACGTAGTATATAGCACAGCGATGTAGTATATAGCGCAGCCCACGTAGTATATAGCACAGTCCACATAGTATATAGCACAGCCCATGTAGTATATAGCACAGCCCATGTACTATATAGCACAGTCCACGTACTATATAACACAGCCCACGCAGTATGTAACACAGCCCACGTAGTATATAGCACAGTCCATATAGTATATAGCACAGCCCACGTAATATATAGCACAGCCCACCTAGTATATAACACAGCCATGTAGTGTAGTATATACAGACAGTAGTCTACAAGTCCCAGCATCACTCACTCAGATGCCATACTGTAGGTCTGCCTTTGCTCCAGGAAGGAAGACTGCTTCACTTTCACCGTCACGGACACCCACAGGTGCTGCACTGCTACTCGTCTTTCTGCTTGGTGACACGCGGCTCATGCTGTGGGCACTGGACGGTCGGACCCCATGCGCCGCTGGACGATGAGGATTCCCAGGGCAGGGCGGACCGCTCTGAGCTCTTAGGATAACGAGTTTGTCCTCACTGTCACCCGGAATTGACGACACAGACCGGAAGTCACTTTGCGTATCCATGGTGAGACTGCTAATCAACGGCGACGCGTCATGGCTCTCCAGCAGCTGCAAAACTCCCAGAGCTCTGTGCTGCCTTCTGCTGGGGATGTGCTCCGAGTCCTGGGAGTTGTACTGTGTATTACAGGGGACACGGGATGTAGTCCGGCTGCGGGGGCCCCCCCCAGGAGCCTCAGTGTCATACCGTCAATGGGCCCCCCGTCTCGCCAGGGCCCCGGCACTTGCCCGGGTACGCCGGGTGCTGACGCCGGCCCTGCTTCTTTCCCTCCAGACCAGAATGTATTAATAAGGGAGTTCCCCTAAAAACCAGGTTCAGAGCTTCCCCTTCTGGCCTGGAGTGTGAACATGCATTGTGGTTACCTGATAAAAGATATCTTCATTTGCTTCTAAGCGTGACATCACTCTCCCCGTGAGGAAAGCAATGTCACTGTGACGACCAGGACCCTGGGGCTTCACACATCCCTGTGATCTCTGTGCCTCCCAGCTTTGTGCCCCCCTGTGATCTATGTACCCCCTGTGATATTTGTGCTCCCATGTGATCTCTGTGCCCCCTGTGATCTCTGTCCCCTCCAGCTATGTGCCCCCCTGTGATCTTCGCCTTCACGGCAAGGCTGTGAGCCCCAGGTCCAATGTCCAACATTGCTGCTGGGGCCGAAGAGGAGTAAAGACTGCAGGCGTGCACTGGTAAGAGCTCAAGCAGGAGCTGGACATTAAATGTATTACGTTTAGTTTTGAGAGAGGTGGGGATGGGGGGCTGCTTTATTCAGAGGGAGTGTATGTTTGTATATATTTTGCAGAGGGGCAGTGTGTGAGTATATATTTTGAAGAGAGAGTGTGTGTGTGTGTATTTTGCAGAGGGGTAGTGTGTGTGTGTGTGTGTGTGTGTGTGTGTGTGTGTATTTTGCAGAGGGGCAGTGTGTGTATATGTTTTACAGAGGGACAGTGTGTGTGTATATATATATTTTGCAGAGGGTGTGTGTGTGTGTGTTTTGCAGAGGGGCAGTGTGTGTGTGCTTTGCAGAGGGGCTGTGTGTGTTTTGCAGAGGGGTAGTGTGTGTGTTTTGCAGAGGGGTAGTGTGTGTGTGTGTGTGTGTGTGTGTGTATGTGGGTGTATTTTGCAGGTCTTCTGCGATGCGATGTTAAATTGCCGTATTGGCACTTTCTGATACTGATAAGTGGGTTTTTGTATGGCCGTTTCCGCACTCGGTCTCTAAAAGGTTCACCATCACTGATATAGGGTTATATTATATTTTTAAAGGCGGCACTATTAAATATTGTCTAATAGAATGAACCGTCCACATCACAGGTAGCTACAACATTTGTGCAGTTTGTAAAATCACGTAGCAAATTTAGAAATGGTCTTGATTAAAAATCGTTTCTTGTACACAGCTCCTATGCAGACTATGTGTCTCTATAGAAACAGACGACAAACAAACCCTGCATAGTCTGATCCTGAGGTCATACTGCCTTCATCTCTCCCCTACATCTTACTGACATACATATGGTAAGTGTTAGCAAGAAATGGGGTATAGAGGACCAGACTACACGGGTCTGTATCTATGTAGTCTGTCTGTACCTATGTAGTAAGTATCTATGAATATGCATACAACAACATAGGAGATGTATGCACAAAACGTCAGGAAAAATGTAATCATTTACATTTCAAGGGACAGATTTTTATAGTAGAAGCATTGGAGCAATAAGGAGATTAATTGAAAGGTGGATATAACCTTTAAAGGGATCCACCAACTGAATTCATTAGTGATCACACCTGCAAAACATTACTGCATTAATCTGCAAATTTTATTTTTTAAAGAAACTGTTCAAACTTCTTCTGTGGAAAACTAACTTCAAGTAACTTTCAGGAACATTTGCAGGTGCCAAACTGTTATAGAAAAAAAATATGTAGAACCAATTGTGACCACCAGGTGGGGATAGTGACATTATGGACAAATAGTGCGTATTTTATTGCAGAGTTCTTTATGGAAAAACCTGTCAATTTCACATGCGCAAATTCAGTCCATTTCCACTTCGATTTTTGGAAAATCTCCAAAATTCTGCATAATTAAAAAGCATCTTTGTTTCAACTTAGAAAAAAACTAATGCTGGATATCCACACAGTGTATGCGCACCATTAAAGGGGTTATCTAAACTCTTAATATTGATGACCTATCCCCATCGGTGGGGGAACGACACTGAGCACTCCCACCAATCAAGTTCAAGAGAAGCAGCCACTACAAAGTGAACAGCGCTGCTATGGATGTTGGGTCAGATGACATTGGTGTCCAGAGAGATGTAATAGAGTGCAGGGTTGAGTATGTCACCACAGAACAGACAGACCAACTGTTGAAGGGAATTTATTAACAGGGGTAAAATTCTCCTCGCAGGGAGCAAACAGGGGGTTAATAGAGACAAATCAAACAGTAAAGAGTTAAGCGGATTCAAAAGGGTTAACAAATGTTCTTGTAACTTATCAGTCCAGGGAGGTCCTGACTGGAGGGTCCTTTTTCCAACGCGGGTACAGTCACCAGCAGGGCTTGAGATCCTGAAGTCTCTTCTCTGTCTCGTGGAAACTTCGGGGTTAAGCCTCTGCAGCCTGTTCTCCCTGTGCAGCTGGAAGCAGGAAGTCACACAGCCACTCTGCTGCGAGTCTCTGGATATTAGGCTGACAGTCTCTCTCTCTGCAGCCCGAACACACACACACTGAGCAGTTTCCTTAGTCACACTCAGGGGTCCTGGCTTGTCAGTACGGTCATTGGGGCTGCGCGCTTAGGTCACTGTAAGGGGATACGTCGTCTCTGATTATGGAGGCTTCCAAGTCCCCACTCTCACTCCAGCCTTAGTGCCCTCACGGGGAGCACTCCGTCATGGGGAGCGCGGCGCTGTAGCCTGCTCTGCTCTCCCGCACTTTTCTGACCACACCCCAGTCTCTTCCTCCCTGCCCCAGCCGTCACATGGTCCCTTCTGTCCAGGGCAGAAAGTCTTCCCCTAGACAACCCAGCTGTCTGACTAAGTTGTTCCAGGTAAGGAGCAGGGAAAGCAACCTCCGGACTCTTCGTGCTTCTCTTTGTTCTTTTGAGGGTAGTCAGATACCTGCGATTCTCACATCTCCTTCTGCCTTTCTTCTTTCACATACTGCCAAACTAAATGGTATAGGAGTTGTTCATCGGTCAGGTTGAAATATGCCTTCTCCGCTTGATCGAGAACTGCTGGCCTCTTCTTTTTTCTTCTTCTTCTTAACTTTGCCACTAGCAGATGTCTGCGTAGATGATTCATCTTCTTCCTTGTTGTTATCGGAAACTTTAGGGACTTCTTGCTCGGGCTCCTCAGTTTGGGGGTTTAGTACAAGCAATTCCTCTCCATAGCTCCCCCTCCCTTTGACAAGAGTATTCTCGTCAAAACTTGAGTCAGATGACTATGCAGGCCGGACTCTTCGTCATCTGCGCCGGGCTCTGCGGGCATCACTTCCCAGGGCTTCTCAGCCATACGCCCTGTCTCACACAGCTGTTCCATTTCCCCTGTCTGATCAGGTGAGCTGACAGCCAGCACATTCTTCACCTCAGGGGATGACATCAGTGGTTCCTCCTTCTCATCGACGAGGACCTCGAAAACGTGCGTCGCAGGTATACTTGGCACTTTCTCTCCTTCTTCGGGAACTCGTGCTGGGCAAGGCAGTAAAGTACCTCGGTGGTCTTCTCGAGTGAACGTCCCTTTCTTTCTTCCGGGCTGAGTCTCACAAACAGAACCTTCAGACCCAGGCTGGAGATCCACCAGGCTCAATTTTACGCGTCAGGACAGTGCAGTCATTCCACCAGAGATGCTTGACACCTTCTCCACCTCTCCTTGGTGTCCGACATTGTGGTACTGTCTTGCCTTAGGTGGAACTCTTCTCTTCCTGCCGTACCATTCTCTCCAGGGGCGACGTTCCCTCCAGGTAGCAGGACCCTCAGAGGGGTGAGCGGATCTCTGCCACCGCTCTTCTTGGGTAGGGCAATTTCTGGACATGTGTCCCACCCTTCTGCACGACCAGCACTCACGTCTGCATCTGTCTGGAGGGCGCTTCAGTCTGGATCGTCGACCTTGGCGGGGGACATCTCTCACCTGCGGTTGCTCTTCACCACAGGATACGGAGTTACACTCTAGGGCCACAACTGAAGCCTTCTTCATGCTGCGCACCTCTCCTCTATCCCTTTCTGGCGGCCTCCGCACGTTACCTCGGGGTATGCCGCTGGTCCCCAAAACGGCAGTCAGGGCTTTCCCCAGACTCTCAATCTCTTCCCAGATTCTTCTTATCTTCGACCGGGAATCCTGGGTTCACTGTCATGATCCCAATGGCAGGGGATCACAAAAGGACAAGCACACAAAAAAACAGAACAAGCTCTAGGGTGATGGAAACTGAGCTGACCGCGATCCTGAACCTAATTCACAACACTAGCAGTAGCCGGGGAACGTGCCTACGATGATTCTAGACGTCTCGCGCCAGCCGAAGGACTAGCTTTCCCTATTAGAAGAAACAAAGACCTCTCTTGCCTCCAGAGAAACACCCCACAGAAATAGCAGCCCCCCACATGTAATGACGGTGAAATGAGAGGAAAGCACATACGTAGTAATGAAAACAGATTCAGCAAAATGAGGCCCGCTAAAACTAGATAGCAGAGGATACAAAAGTGAACTGCGCGGTCAGCTAAAAACCCTACAAAAAAAACATCCTGAAATTACCTGAACTCATGTGCCAACTCATGGAACATGAGGAGTAATATCAGCCCACTAGAGCAACCAGCAACAAGGAATCACATAACTGCAAGCTGGACTAAAACAAAAATAAAGCAAAACGTGGAACAGGAAAATTAAAAACTTAGCTTGTCCTGAAGATTACTGAAGCGGAAAGCAGAGGTAACAAGACACACCGATTACATTGATCGCCGGCGAGGAAATGACAAGAAAGCCAGGTTAAATAGGAAACTCCCATATCCTGATAGAACAGGTGGACACCAGAGACCGCAGAGAACACAAGTCACCCAGTACCATCTGTAACCACCAGAGGGAGCCCAAAAACAGAATCCACAACAGTTCACATCGCCTCCTCTTCATTTTGACTGGGTGCTCCACAGTTGTAGCATGTAGGCAGTCTTTTTCGCCAGGCGGCACTAGTCTCAGTTTGGGGGGCGGTCTCTCGTTCTCGCACCGGAGGGTTGTACTCTGCAGCAGGGATCTTCTTATATTCAGCCACTTTCTCACGGACTCGCTTAACCTCCTTCTTCAAGTCTTCTACCCATTGAGGGGCTGTTACCTCCCCGCTCCATACCTGTCCGACTGGCACTACCACCCCTTGCTCTTGCTCGCGTGTGCGTGCCTCACTCTCGACCTCAGAGAAAGTCATATGTAGCTTTAAGGGCATGCGCTCTCGCAGGGCCTGTTTCACCAACACATCTCGCAAGCCTGTCACCAGTTGGTCCCGCAGCATAACATCAATTGACCCCACACCTACGCCATCCTTCCGTATAATGGCAGTATGAAGCTCCAGCAGTGCATTCATATATTGTGTAACGGTCTCCCCCTCTCTTTGTACCCGACGGAACAGTCGCATGCGCAGCTCCCCTACGTCAGTGGGGTTCCCATGCGTCTCCTCAAGTATACGTAATACTTTGTCCAGGGTATCTCTCGCCTGGGGGGTCTGAGCATAACAGAGTCCCATGCATCCCCCTCTAGGGCCATCACCGCTATTTCCGCCTGCAGAGCCGGTGTCATAGGATGCATCCGCATCATCCCTCGGATGCGCTCCGTCCAACTCCACAACATGACATCGCTCCCCAAGAATTTTGGCAGGTTAACTAACATGGGTCCCAGGGAGATGCTAGACCTGGGGCCTCCCTCAACTGCTTGGTCTGCCCCTTCCGCGCTACCGTGTGACATCCTGCCGACTACGCCAAGTGTAATAGAGTGCAGGGTTGAGTATGTCACCACGGAACAGACAGACCAACTGTTGAAGGGGATTTATTAACAGGGGTAAAATTCTCCTCACAGGGAGTAAACAGGGGGTTAATAGAGACAAATCAAACAGTAAAGAGTTAAGCGGAATCAAAAGGGTTAACGAGTGTTTTTGCAACTTATCAGTCAGAGAGACACGACATCGGTGTCCAGAGAGACACGACATCGGTGTCCAGAGAGACACGACATCGATGTCCAGAGAGACACGACATCGGTGTCCAGAAACACGACGTCGTTGACCTGTCAGATGACATCAATGTTGGGTCAGATGACATTGATGTCCAGTCAGATGATAACGATGTCTGGTCAGGTGATATCTTTGGGATAGGTCATGGATATCAGATCGTGTCCGAACGGGGTGCGAAACTCTGAGATTTTGTTAACTTTCTAAGCTGCGGATTTTCGCTGCAATAAAAAGCAGTGTTTTACATTTCCAACAAAGTAGATGGGATTTATAGAAACCTCATGTCCATTGGGCTTCTTTTTGACTTAGCCTAAACTGACCCGCGGTACGCGATTCAAATCTGCAACATGTCAATTTCTCTTGCGGGTCCCCTACGTTTTATGGGCGGATTTTGAAAATAGACTTGCATTAGATGTGAAAACTCTGCAGATAAAAAAACCCATATGCATGTCCACTGCGGAAACATATCCAAAATATATGTACTCAGTACACGACTGCATCAATAAAGCAGCATCAAAAACCCAATAAAAAGGCATGGAAAAAAAAGCACTAAAAAATGTAAGATTGCATAATAGGTGCAGAAATGGTACAAAAATCTGCAACATGAAAAACTCACCAAAAGCTCATCATGGGAACGCAGCCTTACCAGTATGTATTAATACTCACTTTATTTCTTCGGGCATAACTTTAATTATTCCACACGTATTTGCCCCGATCTATCACTGGCGCTATTTTTTTTTATAAACCCTTCCCTGACCTCACACCCTTTGGGATCTATTTGCAATCACACAGTCGGCGTTCAGGTAACAAACATAGGATGCAGATATCAACGATTAACCCATTATCTACCAATGTCCTTTTTTTGGGACGCCTAATCTTTAGCTTCTAGCAACTAAGATTTTATAATTTTTAATAATTAGGTCCAATTTTTTGTGTTGTGTTTGTAAAATGAATGTTTTCAAAATAGGAAATCGTGTGATTGTCATTTTTAATTGAATATTGGGACGCCCTTTTCTGAAAAATCCGTACTTGAAAAAAATGTTGCAACTTATGTTTCTGATTCATTTGCACCCAAATCATTAAAAATCTGTCATTTAAAAAAAAATGAAAATTGCTAATTTGGCAAGTAATGGATTAACCGGTCACTTTCTCCTAATTGGCGAGCCACTTGTTTTATTATAATTCATCCCTGCCTTATGCTTTAGACAATTGAGCCTTAATGTGTTATATCAATTTTCTATGTTAGTTTGATATTTTGTACACAACAAACATTATTTATTCACTAAATGATATTTTTGCTAAAGGAATTTGCTATTGTGTGCCGTCCAACTTAACTTTTTTTTTTTCCATCTTATTATCTATCTACAAACCAAATTATCATGATGCAGCAACACAATGTGCTAAAATATTAAGCATGTGAAATGTAAATCACAATATAACCATAGAGAATAGGATGCAATAAAATGTAGGTAATTGGCCAATGCCTGTGTGACACCGGCTTCATTTTATAAGAATATTCCATATGGAAATAATGCCGTTTTTTTTGCGGTTTTCTTGGCATTTTGCAAGCGTAATTAGCTTGCAGAATGCTAAAGTTTTCCAAGCGATCTGTAGCATCGCTTGGAAAACTGACTGACAGGTTGGTCACACTTGTCAAACATAGTGTTTGACAAGTGTGACCAACTTTTTACTATAGATGCTGCCTAAGCAGCATCAATAGTAAAGGATATCATGTTAAAAATAATAAAAAAAATAAAAAAAATGGTTCTACTCACCTGCAGACAGCCGATCTCCTCAGCGGCGTCCGTTCCTATAGATGGTGCGCGCAGGACCTTCGACGACGTCGCGGTCACGTGAGCGGTCACATGAGCGGTCGCGTGACCAATCACAGGACCGCGACGTCATTATATGGTGCCCAGTCCGTGGAGGAAAGTCTCCTCTCCTCCACCCTGGGTACCAACCGCACATAATCTGCTTACTTCCCGCATGGTGTGCACAGCCCCATGCGGAAAGTAAGCAGATCAATGCAATCCTAGGTGTGCGGAGTCACCGCAATTCCGCAAATTTAATGAACATGTTGCTTTTTTTTCCGCGATGCGATTTTTTCACGGAAAAAAATGCAACATTTGCACAAAAAATGCGGAATACATTGTAAATAATAGGAGGCATATGTAAGCGTTTTTTTCGTGTTTTTATCACTTTTTATAGCGAAAACGCGAAAAAAACCGCGAAAAATACTGTACGTGCGCACATGGCCTAAAAGTCAGTAAAATAAATAGGGTAAATCTACCTATTCCTATGTAGTAGGGTGTAAAAATAATGTAAGGCTCCTTTATTGACCCCACAAGCTACATTTTGACTTTCTATGGAGAATTTTCTAAACCCAATTTTGGTAAATGAAGGCACCTTAAACTTTTCATTTTCGGATTTTTGTCTGGGAGATGCTCAGTTTGTGCCCTTGGATAAGTTTTTCATCCAATTAGGTTGTACAATGTTTGTAGATAAATAGATCGATAGATATATCTCCAGCAATGAAGCGCCTGTCATAGCTGACATAAGGAAAATGAAGGGGGCTGGCTTAGCTTCTGAAATGAGTGAGACAAGCAGCCTTCTGCAACACGAACAGGGACCAGAAAATGCTTTCCTGCAGCAAAGATAAACCAAATGTGGAGAATTTGGGACACATGATCATATCTGTTAGGCGTGCCATCAATAGATCATCATATATGATCAATTCAATTGATAGATCGATATAAGATCTGCTATTCAGGAGTCTATGAAAATTGGTGATATAGCATTCATTCATTCATTCAACAATTGCACATTTACCTTTTTCATGATCAAGATTATCTCCCGACTTTTTCTGAAAGCAGCAGTCCATAAAGAGGATGTAGTTTAATATATTAGTGGCCAGGCCGACTACCCCGGCGATCAGCACCAGCACAGCGTTTTCTGTCTTCTCCGGCTCGATAAACCTCTTGATGGCTTGCACAAGGATGCTGAACATAAGAGCGGCGGCAAAGATAGAGTTACCAAAAGCGCCAACTGCGTCCGCTCTTAGGAAGCCATAGGTGTTTCTCTTATGCCATTGAACACGACTATACCGGACGCTCAATAGACCAACGATCATAGAAATGAGGTGGGAAAGAACGGCAAAGCTATCGGAGGAAAGGGCCAGGGAGTTCCCTATGAATCCTATCACCAACTCTGCTATGAACATGAAGAAATTAATCACGCACATGAGGATCAGGCGCCCGGTTCTGCCCGTGTATCGACCCATTACTGGACTCTTCCTGGTGCGCTGACTGAGCTGGGAAGGAGTATCTCTCTCAGTATGGATAACAGCTATCTTATATCTTACGCCAATCACAGTTTACAATGTGGTTTTATGACACTGTAAAATAATAACTTTGTTTTTTAACAAGCCATTAAAGTAAGGAGTATTATTAACTGAGGAAACAGGCAATGTGAGGGCTACTAGACTCAGGAACCGGGCCCATGTTATAACCCAGCAACAAATCCATTGATGTCACAACATTGTGTTCATAAAAATGTGAAGTGACATAAAACGTTAAAAGAGTAGCAATATAATTGCCAGAATAAAGTGCTCGTCTTTCTCCGGAGGTCTCATCTCCGCTTCATTCAAATGTGGCTCTATGGGACCAAATCTAAGAAAATCGCAGAGAGTTTCAGTGGTAGGAACCCCAGCGATCGCCAAATTATACTTCATCCAATTAATAGGGAATAACTTACACATTCGTACAATCCCTTTAACTTTATATTTCCTGTTCTTCTGTGTGGAGGAATTCTGAATATAGAGGATGTGTCCCGTGCGGTGTAGTATAGAGAGGATCTGTCCCGTGTGGTGTAGTATATAGAGGATGTGTTCCGTGTGGTGCAGTATATAGAGGATGTGTCCTGTGTAGTATATAGAGGATGTGTCCCGTGTGGTGTAGTATATAGAGGATGTGTCCTGTGCGGTGTATTATATAGAGGATGTGTCCCGTGTGGTGTAGTATATAGAGGATGTGTCCTGTGTGGTGTAGTATATAGAGGATGTGTAGTATATAGAGGGTATGTCCCGTGTGGTGTAGTATATAGAAGATGTGTCCTGTATGGTGCAATATATAGAGGATGTGTCCCGTGTGGTGTAGTATATAGAGGATGTGTCCTGTGTGGTGTAGTATATAGAGGATGTGTAGTATATAGAGGGTATGTCCCGTGTGGTGTAGTATATAGAGGATGTGTCCCATGTGGTGTAGTATATAGAGGATGTGTTCTGTCATGATTCCAATGGCAGGGAATCACAAAACGACAAGCACCAACGAGCTCTAGGGTGATGGAACCTGAGCTGACCGCGACCCTAAACCTGAACACACAAATAACAATAGCCGGGGAACGTGCCTACGTTGATCCTAGACGTCTCGCACCAGCCGAAGATCTAACTTCCCCTATTAGAAGAAACACAGACCTCTCTTGCCTCCAGAGAAATACCCCACAGAAATAGCAGCCCCCCACATATAATGACGGTGAAATGAGAGGAAGGCACATACACAGTATGAAATCAGATTCAGCAAAATGAGGCCCGCTAAAACTAGATAGCAGAGGATACAAAAGTAAACTGCGCGGTCAGCAAAAAACCCTTCAAAAAACCATCCTGTAATTACTTGAACTCATGTTCCAACTCATGGAACATGAGGAGCAATTACAGCCCGCTAGAGCAACCAGCAGCAAAGAAACAATTATATGCAAGCTGGACAAGACAAAAATAAATCAAAACATGGAACAAGAAAATCAAAAACTTAGCTTGTCCTGAAGATTACTGAAGCCAGAAGCTGAGGTAACAAACACTCTGATAACCTTGATAGCCGGCGGGGAAATGACAAGAAAGCCCGGTTAAATAGGAAACTCCCAAATCCTAATGGAACAGGTGGACACCAGAGACAGCAGAACACAAATCACCCAGTACCATCAGTAACCACCAGAGGGAGCCCAAAAACAGAACTCACAACAGTACCCCCCCCTTGAGGAGGGGTCACCGAACCCTCACGAGAACCACCAGGGCGACCAGGATGAGCCCTATGAAAAGCGCGGACCAAATCATCAGCATGAACATCAGAGGCAACCACCCAAGAATTATCCTCCTGACCATAACCCTTCCACTTGACCAAATATTGGAGTTTCCGTCTGGAAACACGAGAATCCAAGATCTTCTCCACAACATACTCCAATTCTCCCTCCACCAGCACCGGAGCAGGAGGCTCAGGCGAAGGAACAACAGGTACCTCATACATCCGCAACAACGACCGATGGAACACATTATGAATAGCAAACGATGCCGGGAGATCCAAACGAAACGACACAGGGTTAAGAATTTCCAAGATCCTATAAGGACCGATGAACCGAGGCTTGAACTTAGGAGAAGAGACCTTCATAGGAACAAAACGAGAAGACAACCACACCAAGTCCCCAACACGAAGTCGAGGACCCACGCGGCGACGGCGATTAGCAAACTGCTGAGCCTTCTCCTGGGACAACTTCAAATTGTCCACCACATGACTCCAAATCTGATGCAACCTATCCACCACCATGTCCACTCCAGGACAATCAGAAGGCTCCACCTGACCAGAGGAAAAACGAGGATGAAACCCCGAATTACAAAAGAAAGGAGAAACCAAGGTAGCAGAACTAGCCCGATTATTAAGGGCAAACTCGGCCAGCGGCAAAAAGGTAACCCAGTCATCCTGATCAGCAGAAACAAAACACCTCAAATAAGTTTCCAAGGTCTGATTAGTTCGCTCCGTCTGGCCATTCGTCTGAGGGTGGAATGCAGACGAAAAGGACAAATCAATGCCCATCTTAGCACAGAACGTCCGCCAAAATCTAAACACAAACTGGGATCCCCTGTCAGAAACGATGTTCTCTGGAATCCCATGCAAACGAACCACGTTCTGGAAAAACAGAGGGACCAACTCAGAGGAGGAAGGCAACTTAGGCAAGGGTACAAGATGAACCATTTTAGAAAAGCGGTCACACACAACCCAGATGACGGACATTTTTTGAGAGACAGGGAGATCCGAAATAAAGTCCATGGAAATGTGTGTCCAAGGCCTCTTCGGGATAGGCAAAGGTGACAACAATCCACTGGCTCGAGAACAGCAAGGCTTAGCCCGAGCACAAACCTCACAAGACTGCACAAAAGAACGCACATCCCTAGACAAGGAAGGCCACCAAAAAGACCTGGCCACCAAGTCTCTAGTACCAAATATTCCAGGATGACCTGCCAACGCAGAAGAATGGACCTCAGAGATGACTCTACTGGTCCAGCTATCCGGAACAAACAGTCTCTCAGGCGGACAACGATCAGGTTTACCCGCCTGAAACTCCTGCAAAGCACGTCGCAAGTCTGGGAATACGGCCGTCAAAATCACCCCATCCCTAAGGATACCAGTGGGCTCAGAATTTCCAGGGGAGTCAGGCACAAAACTCCTAGAAAGAGCATCCGCCTTCACATTCTTTGAACCTGGCAAGTATGAAACCACAAAATTGAAACGAGAGAAAAACAGTGACCAATGAGCCTGTCTAGGATTCAGACGCCTGGCAGACTCAAGGTAAATCAGATTTTTGTGATCAGTCAAGACCACCACATGATGTCTAGCACCCTCCAGCCAATGACGCCACTCCTCAAATGCCCACTTCATGGCCAAAAGTTCCCGATTACCCACATCATAATTCCGCTCAGCGGGCGAAAATTTTCTAGAAAAGAACGCACATGGCTTCATCACCGAGCAATCGGAGCTTCTCTGTGACAAAACCGCCCCCGCTCCAATCTCGGAAGCATCAACCTTAACTTGGAAAGGAAGCGAAACATCAGGCTGACGCAACACAGGAGCAGAAGAAAACCAGCGTTTAAGTTCCTGAAAGGCCTCCACAGCCGCAGGAGACCAATCAGCAACATCAGCACCCTTCTTAGTCAAATCCGTCAAAGGCTTAACAACACTAGAAAAATTAGTTATAAAACGACGATAGAAATTAGCAAAGCCCAAGAACTTCTGCAAACCCTTAAGAGATGCAGGCTGCGTCCAGTCACAAATAGCCCGAACCTTGACGGGATCCATCTCAATAGTAGAAGGGGAAAAAATATACCCCAAGAAAGAAATCTTCTGGACTCCAAAGAGACACTTTGAGCCCTTTACAAACAAGGAATTAGCCCGCAGGACCTGAAACACCTTCCTGACCTGCTGAACATGAGACTCCCAGTCATCAGAAAAAACCAAAATATCATCCAAATACACAATCATAAATTTATCCAGATATTCACGGAAAATATCGTGCATAAAGGACTGGAAGACTGAAGGAGCATTAGAAAGTCCGAAAGGCATTACCAAATACTCAAAATGGCCCTCAGGCGTATTAAATGCGGTTTTCCACTCATCACCTTGCTTTATTCGTATAAGATTATACGCACCCCGGAGATCAATCTTAGTGAACCATTTAGCCCCCTTAATACGAGCAAACAAATCAGTCAACAAAGGCAAAGGATACTGATATTTTACGGTAATCTTATTCAAAAGACGATAATCTATACAAGGTCTCAAGGACCCATCTTTCTTGGCCACGAAAAAAAAACCTGCTCCCAAAGGGGACGAAGATGGACGGATGCTCTGGCACTGACAGATTGAACAAACGACCTTTAGGAAATTTACTACCAGGAATTAAATCTATAGCACAATCGCAATCCCTGTGAGGAGGAAGCGAACTGAGCTTAGGCTCCTCAAAAACATCCCGATAATCCGACAAAAATACAGGAACCTCAGAAGGAGTAGATGAAGCGATAGAAATCGGAGGTGCATCATCATGAACCCCCTGACATCCCCAGCTTAACACAGACATTGTTTTCCAGTCAAGGACTGGATTATGAGTTTGTAACCATGGCAGACCAAGTACTAGAACATCATGTAAATTATACAACACCAGGAAGCGAATCACCTCCTGATGAACGGGAGTCATACGCATGGTCACGTGTGTCCAGTACTGAGGTTTATTCATAGCTAAAGGTGTAGAGTCAATTCCCTTCAAAGGAATAGGGACTTCCAGAGGCTCAAGACTAAACCCACATCGCTTGGCAAATGACCAATCCATAAGACTCAGGGCAGCGCCTGAATCTACATAGGCATCGACGGAAATGGATGATAATGAGCAAATCAGAGTCACAGACAGAATGAACTTAGACTGTAACGTACTAATGGCAACAGACTTATCAACCTTTTTTGTGCGTTTAGAGCATGCTGATATAACATGAGCTGAATCACCACAATAAAAGCACAACCCATTTTTCCGCCTATAGTTTTGCCGTTCACTTCTAGACTGAACTCTATCACATTGCATTGTCTCAAGTGCCTGTTCAGAAGACACCGCCAAATGGTGCACAGGTTTGCGCTCCCGTAAACGCCGATCAATCTGAATAGCCATAGTCATCATAGACTCATTCAGACCCGTAGGCGCAGGGAACCCCACCATAACATCTTTAATGGCCTCAGAAAGGCCATCTCTGAACTTTGCAGCCAGGGCGCACTCATTCCACTGAGTAAGCACTGACCATTTCCGAAATTTTTGACAATATATTTCTGCTTCATCTTGCCCCTGAGAGAGAGCTAATAAAGCTTTTTCAGCCTGAATCTCTTGGTTAGGTTCCTCATAGAGCAAACCCAATGCCAGAAGAAACGCATCCACATTAAGCAACGCAGGATCCCCTGGTGCCAATGCAAATGCCCAATTTTGAGGGTCACCCCGCAGGAAAGATATAATAATCTTAACCTGCTGAGCAGGGTCTCCAGAAGAGCGAGATTTCAAAGAAAGGAACAGCTTGCAATTGTTCCTAAAATTCAGAAAACTAGATCTATCTCCAGCAAAGAACTCTGGAATAGGAATTCTAGGTTCAGACATAGGAGCATGTACAACAAAATCTTGTATATTTTGAACCTTAGCAGCAAGATTATTCAAGCTGGAAGCTAAACTCTGGACGTCCATGATAAACAGCTAAGGTCAGAGCCATTCAAGGATTAAGAGGAGGAAAAAAAAAAAAAATCAGCCAGGCTCCAATTAAGGCTAGGCAGCAACCTCAGAGGAGAAAAAAAAAAAAAACTTCCTCAGACTACTTTTCCTCCTACTTCAGCCCAAACATTTTGTGGCCGGCTATACTGTCATGATTCCAATGGCAGGGAATCACAAAAGGACAAGCACCAACGAGCTCTAGGGTGATGGAACCTGAGCTGACCGCGACCCTAAACCTGAACACACAAATAACAATAGCCGGGGAACGTGCCTACGTTGATCCTAGACGTCTCGCACCAGCCGAAGATCTAACTTCCCCTATTAGAAGAAACACAGACCTCTCTTGCCTCCGGAGAAATACC